>NW_022280141.1:645558-745241 GCF_004355925.1 Anarrhichthys ocellatus
CCGAGCCAGTCCTAACTATAAACCCGAGCCAGTCCTAACTATAAACCTGAGCCAGTCCTAACTATAAACCCGAGCCAGTCCTAACTATAAACCTGAGCCAGCCCAAACTACAAGCGTTATCAAAAAGGAAAGTTTTAAGCCTACTCTTAAATGTGGTGAGTGTGTCTGCCCCCCGGACTGAAACCGTAAGTTGGTTCCACAGAAGAGGAGCTTGATAACTGAAGGCTCTGGTTCACACCCTACTTTTTAAGACTAAGAAACTAGAGTAACATTGTAAACTCATGTTTACAATGTTTACTGACTTAATAAATCAAGTGAGAAGTAGTGTCATTTTTTCATAGACTTCTATACAATCAGACTTCTTTTTGC
The DNA here is from genome assembly GCF_004355925.1 of Anarrhichthys ocellatus. NCBI lineage: Eukaryota > Metazoa > Chordata > Actinopteri > Perciformes > Anarhichadidae > Anarrhichthys > Anarrhichthys ocellatus. The sequence continues at coordinate 645,928 of NW_022280141.1, forward strand.
AACCGGTCAGTAGAGAGAAAGTTTTAAGACATTTCCGCATTGACTTCACTCGGTAGAACCGGAGGTTGCCGCCTGGCTACAACTCAGGTACTTCTGGGTTATTTCACTCAGTTAGGAACCTTCCGAAGCCAAAAATACTATTCGGACGCAGCCGAATAGTATCATTAAGTTCATTAAGTTGCTGTGGTAAGACTGCGATATGGAGCCCGCTCCCTCGTTCGTCTGGTTGTGGGGACTGCAGGCGGCGTTGGTTGGAGTCGGTATGTGTACACGGCGGAAGACTTCTCTTATTATTTTCAAGAACAAGAAGTGCTGTAAGCTGTATTCTACAAGTTTGCGAGACGAGTCAAAGTCACCCACGAAAGCATTGGCACAAATAAACCATAAACAAGTCGCGGATTAAAATATGTTGCCAGCAGAGTCGTGATTCGTTCGCTCGCTCCACACAAAAGTGTCTTCCAGTACAGATTTCCCTGAATGTCGATCCCTGGCTGCCATTCATACACGAGCCCATGAGGGAAATTCTGACAGAATCCCCCCCAAAAGAATAACTTGACGACGCCGTTGAGATGTGGCGTCGTTCTCGTGACTCGAGGTTCAGCACCACCTCAGCCAACTCGTTTTGTGTTTTTAAAATTGAATGAGCTTTTTAATCAGCCCGAGGAGTCTCTGAGGAGCAATGCAGCTGACATCATTTGTCGACTTTCATCTCTGATCCCGACCTTTGACCCCGCACTCCCACGCCGCAGGTTCGTCAACCTTTCGGAGGAGTCCCTGGAGGCGGGGCTCACCAGGGAATTGTCGGAGGAGCTGGGCATGGCTCTTCCTATACTGGAGGAAGATCACGTGGACTCGTGCTACGCCCCTGCTTCCTCCTCTTCCTCCTCCTCCCCCCGTGTCATCACTCACTTCTACGCAAAGAAGATGGAGGAGGAGCAGATTAGGGAGTTAGAGAGAGCCGCCGTGACCACGGCAATGGATCACGGACAGGAGGTAGTGGGCGCGCGTGCGTGTCCTTTTCCTTCTAGAATCACCGATTGCAGCCATTAATCTGATCTCATGCTCCTCATCACCTGTTGTCTCTCTCTCTCTGCAGGTTCTAGGGATGGTCCGAGTCCCTCTCTACACCATGGAAGACGGGGGAGGCCTCGCGCCGTTCTTTTCGCACTCCTTCGTCGGCAACGCCCGCTCCCAGCTGGCCGACACCTTGCTGCGCCTCCACCTAATCGCCCCGGAGGAGCTGCGGGAGGCCATCGCGTGCTCGCTGGCGATACAGGTGCGCGCCGCAGAGGAGCTGCGGGCCGCCCTCGCGTCGGCGGAGGCGAAGAGGAAGTTGCTTTGAAACACCACCTGCACGTGCACCACCAGCACATCCACTCAAGCACGCAGATCGCAGTTTGGCACATCACAATCCACACACACTGGGTGACTCGTAACCGCCTCACGCATCAAACTGTTTGCTCCACCATTAATGCAAATAAAACTTTTTTTACCATCATTTTCATTCCTGTTGCTGATTTTTAAAAAAAACTAAAAAAAACTGAAATGAGGTGGAAGGAACCATAACAACCTAATCAACACTTTAATTACATTTTGATGATTCCAGTAGGGAATTCGATGCAAAACAGCAGGCAACAATAAAAAGCGAGCAGAACCATTAGACATTGCGTTACTGTGCTACCTTGTAGGTAATGCACGAGCATCTCATGGTGGTCCTCAAGAACCAAGATCAAAAGAGGGCAGCGCTCCTTTTAAATCAGCTTGAGGTCCGTCTCTGTGCTGCTCGGTTCCATTTATGAAGCTATATTGGCGGCGGCGCCCCGTGCAATCCGAGGATTAATTACGTCCGTGACATACAATACGGCCTGTGGGCGAAGATTTGATTCCGTTTTAAGTGCACCCTTGGTGTGCATATACACGCCTGCACCAGATGTTCCTAACCTCATTCCCGGGCAATATAGCCTGGCAGTGAGCAAAGAGCAGAGACACGACGCTGCCTAATGTTCATCAGAACTACTGTTAGCGTACAATGTACAATCTATACACTGTTTTTTGTTCTTGTTGCAGGTGAATCAACCCGACATGTTGCATATAATACATGCAAAACACAGGGTTTATATTTGATCCATTGCACTTACATTCAGTGTGACAAATCAGCCCTCCGTGTCTGATAAATGGGATGCAGAATGTACCTAATATTCAGCTTATTATTATATAATAGCTTTGTTATAGACTTAACAGGGACAGGTACATCCGTCATTCATCTCAGCAGCAGCAGGTGTTGATAGAATGAGTGATGCAGGTCGGATTCATTGGTGAAGGAGTGACTGAACGCCTGTCTCTCGATCAGTGTGTTTTTCTTCACAGCTGTCAAAAGGTAAAAAAAAATAAAAGATGCACCACATCCGGCTCAACAGACAGGAAGCAGATAGGAGACCGGTTATCAACGAAAAAACACTTCTATGGTTGTGTTTAGATGCGGGTCTGTGTGCGTGTGCGCATGCATGGCAACGGTTGCACCTCGCAGGATGCTGTCATGTGATGGTATTGTAAAGGGGGCGAAGAATACAAGGTCATCAGAAAAACATTGAGAGAGAGAGAGAGAGAGAGAGAGAGAGATGGAAGACTGGAGCGAGGTAGGGAGAGCAGGAGCGAGGGATGCTGAGGGAGAAAAGGCAGTGTATTCATAGCAGCAGCGGTATTTATAGCCGCCCGAGGAGAGGGGAGAGCAGGGGGGCGTGGCTTGGGCCGCGGCTCTCGCACTGCTGCTCCACGAGGCGGAGAGGGAGGGATAGGGGAGGAGAGAGCGAGAGAGAGAGACAGAGAGAGAGAGGGGAGGCTATTTGGCAGGAGAGGGAAGAAAGACGGGAGGGAGGGCTGTTTTTGAGTGTTTGTGTGTGTTTGCCTGAGAAATGAGAGAGAGCGAGAGGGAGGGTACTGAGCTGAGAGAAATCTGTCAGATTCAAACACACTGCTCTCTCTGTGCGCGTGTCTGTATGTGTGTGTGACAGAGAGAGAGAGGGAGAGAGAGAGAGAGAGAGAGAGAGAGAGACGGAGGGATGAGAGGAGAGGAGAGGAGGAGGAACAGATAGAAAGAGACAGCAGAGGAGCACAAAGTGAGGTACGTACGGCTGCCACGCTGCTCGTGAATCCAATAACAACCTGTGTGTTCGTGTAGCCTACAGGGTGTATATGCGCGTGTGTAAAAGTGTGCGCATGCTAGTGCATGCTAGTCTCTGTGTTTATATATAGTTTTTTAAAGGCGCGTTGTGTTCACTTGTGTGTGTGTGTGGGGGGGGTCTAAGTGGACAAATGGATGCAGACTGTTATCAATTATGTAATATGTGTGCACCATTTTTAGTGTTGATGCTGTGTGTGTGTGTGTGTGTGTGTGTGTGTGTGTGTGCGTGTGTGTGTGTGTTTACATGCTGTGGTGTTTTGCGTGGCCATTGTGTGGAGCGCCTTGACCATATGGGGTGGTTTACTGGTGTATAACTCAACCACCCCTGAACACCACTGACAGCTAATTCACGTTCCCTTATTATACAACATAATGAAGAGCAGAGTCTCCTTTGTGCCGTTGGTTTTAGCAACACACTGCGATGGTAATGTGACACAGCATCCTGGTCATTGTGAAAGCTCTCTGTGACTTTCGTTATTTTAAACCTATACTGGTGCTTAGATTGTGAGCGTACTGGATTTTAATCATAGAAAATGCAGCTCACAGGTTATAGTGTACTTTTTACAGAAAAACAAGTCCCGTCTCAGGGTCCACCATGCAGACCCCCCTAAGCTCACACAGCCCCCGCTGCATCAAAACAACAGAGAAACCAGTTGTTTTTTTACACAAACTCCTCAAATTGAAAAATAGCCAACAAAAGAGGCAGAATCCTCTTTGTACCAGCGAGGAGCAAAAGTGTGTATTTGTTTCTTTTCTTTGTTTGACCCTGCACATGCATTGAGGTGCATGAAGCGATGCAGATTCTGATCTGAATCTAACACTGGTTTATCCGTAAAGCAGGTGTCTCCCTTACTTCTCAAACACCTGCATCTTCGCTGAAACCTTACAATTTAAAAACACTTCTCATCAAACAGCCGCAAGAGTCCAAAGTGTTTCAAATAACATAAACTTCAAGCTCATGGAGGCATGCGAGAAAAAGGTTTTCTTCAAAATCAAAGATAACATAATGTATAAAAGGTCATTTTGTTGTTAACGTGTTCCTTTAAACATGACATTTGAAACAACACGAGCAGAGATATGACATTTCTTTTCATCCTGTAACTTCTTTTACTTCAGTAAAAAACAGAAATAACACTGTGTGTAGAAACACCACAAACATCTTTGCCAAAATAAGAACATACGTAATATCAAAATATACTCTTAACTGCCTAAAGTGAAAGTACTCATCATGTAGAATGGTCCATGTCAGAGTAATGTATATTATTTCTTTATAGCCATTGATGCATTAATGTGTGTGAACATCATTTTAATGTCATTTTAATCAGTATCAAGTAACTGGCAACTAAAGAGATCAGATATGTGTAGTGGAGTAAAAGTATGGAGTAGCATAAAATAGAATGAATTAAGATATTACAGGATTCACTCATACGTCCTGTAGTACAGTAGGAGCTGGGATCAGAGTTGGCAGTAGAACAGCATCTGAATTGACCTCCACTGAGCGCTGTCCAGGGGAAAGTGCTGGTGGAGAGGTGGAGGTTTCAGCAGGGCATGTGGACCCGGATGTGGCCAACCTGGCGGCCCCTCGGACCCTCACAGCGCCCGACTGTCCGAGACTTTTTTTCATTCGTCTCTTTTTTTTCCCCTCATTCATGCTCTCCGCCAGGACGCACAGGTATGCATTCTGCAAACATTACCCGTAAATGATCCTCTACATCCATTTTTTTTGTAGTCTGTCCGTTACAAACTGCCCTCAGTGCCATTGCAATTAAATAGCATGCCAGAATCTGAAAGGCACCTTATCAACCACAATGCCAAATACTATTAAATCCCACCATTTTTCTTTGTAAATGTCACGTCGCTGGTGGCCACACTTCTCTTTAATGTGATGCATTACGTTGCCACCTTGAAAGCAGTCTGTGTGTGTGTGTGTGTGTATGTGTGGGTTTTGGCACTGAAGGAAACCGGGACTAAGCTGAAGACTTTCTGTGAGATTTGCAGGTACAGAGTAATTATCTGCAGTTGGTCCGCGGGTAAAAATACCTGTGGCAGCATGCAACAATATGGTTTCCTGTTTTGTTATGGCGGCAGCTGAGAAGGATGTAGAAGACTGCAGAGAGAATTTGGTGAGAAGCAAACTTTTATCAATGGTGTGACGAGTTTGGATTTAGCCACTTTGCGTGGCTAATTTTGCATCGGCCTCAAATCTCACGGGATTTACCTGTTGGCTGTGTGAGCTGGTTTTTCAGATTTGCTTTGCAGCCTGGCAGCCGACGAAGGAGCTGACGATTCAGTTCCTGAGGTTTCAAAGTGGATCAGAATCGGTGTTTTGCAGTGGCGTTAGAATGTGATCGGTTGTGTGTAATCAACATGTTCTCGTTCCAACTCGTCGCATACTGAAGCTGTGTCAGGGTCGCTTTCTAACGCACGGTCACAGTAAACACGTGCGTTAACGTTGTGAATTCAAACAAACACCTTTTGGTTAGGTTAAGGAAAAACATCATGGTTGGGCTTAAAATAAGTACGTAAACTTAGGTTTAGGCAACAAAACCACTTAGTTAGGTTCAAGCAGCAAAGCCTTTTAGTTATGTTTTGGAAAAACACCAACATCACTAACGAGAAAATAACCGGTCTCATTTTTCCAATCGCCAATCGGAGCATACTGAGCTTTTTTTGTGATGGGATCTTAAAGAAACAGGCGCTAAAACAGAGCGTTTCAGACAAAGAGTGAATGCAGGTATAGTCAGACCGACAGGATGAGAAAAATAATGTGTTTTTTGAACAATAAAGCACGTAAACATGTTCTTGTAGAAACCCCAAATACAAGTATGAACTTGACAATGAGCTATAGCTTTCGCTGTAGGGACCTACAACAGTATTGCCAGACACTGTATATCCATCCAGATAACATAATTAAAAAAGAAAACAAAGGACATGACAGATGCTGTTGCTCTACACGTCATAATGAGTTCTGTAGATCACAAGCTGCTGTAAGCTGTGACTTTTGACAGCACAGGTCTGGTCTGCCGCTTGTTATTAAAGCTAATTCCATTACACTTCATGTCGGTGCTACACCTACAGTAAACTCCCCCACAACAGGATAACAGTGCACATACAGTATGCATCATAATGAAGCTTATGTTTTCAGTTTGGTTCGTTGGTTTGTCTTTTTGCCAGCAGGAATATTGAAAAACTACTGGCCTAATGTTCATGAAACGTGTTGGGAGGGTGTAGCCAAAGATATAGGGTAGGAGTAGAAGGGACATTCCCATTCAAATCAATGTTGTAGGATGGTCAGAGTGGCAGCCATTTTTAAAGTTTAACAACTTAATGCTCCACACTCTTGTCACAGCATAGGAAAGCTATCATTGCTATCACCGGATGAGTGACAACTTTGTTCAGCTCATTTTCTGTAACCAATATGTCATTTAAGTATCGTAGAATTAGCAAGCTAGCTAGCTAACTAGCCAGTTGTCCGCTAGTCAGCTAGCTAGCGTGTTAATTCCACCATGCTTTAATGCAGCTCTCATTACAGAAAACAAGCCGAACAGCAGGCTGGTAGCCAGTGGCACGGTCCCTTCACCTCGCTCCCCAATCGCTCCGGAGAAGGTCAAGCTACCTAGCTAACTAGCCAGCCACCCGGCGATCTGCGACAACCCTTTATGGCCCCACTGACGTGCGTTGTCACCATAACAACTAACAGCAATCGCCATTTTCTTTAGTTCTAGTCTAACGACCATTGAAGACAGTTCAATGTCCGTTCTACTCCTTTTTATATATTTCTACTTGTGCAGCCAAGGCATATACACACATTATTTGTGCCCTGGCAGAGGTCTGTGCCCTTCTAGTTCTTTCATTCATTTATTTTCTTGTTTGCTTGATTGTTTAAAGCCATTTTGTTTTCAGTAGTCCTCCGATGACATCTATCCTATCCTACTTCATTGTGTTCTTCCACCTGTTGTTTATCTCCCTGATGGCAACACGCATCTTCTCCCAGTGGTGTTTTAGTCTGTAAGAGCCTCTCCAATCAGTCCATCGGTTAGACGAGTGTCACACCTGACTCTACCTGACTTGTGTTCAGAGCAGTGAACGTATTGCTGTAGTACATCTCACAGCACGGGGGATCATGCTCAACACTCTCACGCACCCCTTTTTAACATTTCAGCGCTTAATCTGCGATCGCACCGCACCGATAAGGATGAGCCTGTGTGCGTGCTGTCACAGCTCACCGTTTCCCCAAAAGTACAACTTTCCAGGAAGTGAGATCATCTGGCCGAGGGTCCCATTGACACCCATATGTTAGCAACGGTTGGGCTTTGACCCGTGGTTCGCAGGGATCGGGGACAGTTTTATTCCCAGCTGTTGAGAAACAATGCAGCTGTAAGAATTTGGAAGGGGAAAAAAAGCATTTCTGCAAAACACATGATGCAAGATAACGTCTTGTATGTTGACCGGCTCAGCGTAGCACAGTGTGGTTGGAAATCCCCATATGATATCGGTCATAACATCAAACACAATATCCCAATTGTGCTACTGCGGCTTCGTGCTCCATTTTTTTTCCTTCAGAGGAAATTAGCAGAAAATCCCCTTAGCAGCAATACGGATCCATCGCACTTGTCGTCAATCTACTTTGTATTCAATTTGTGCGCCACACGACCTCCTCTTTCAGTCAATGCCCTTGACTTTTAAGTATGGAACACTGTTCCCAGATAACCTCCATCTCTCTGCCCCCGTTGCCCTTTTTGCCCCCCCCCTCAATCAGCCTTTTCCCCCGATATTTCGCTAAAGCTCTCACAACCCCCTCCTCTCGCTCCTCAGATCATTTACATTCGCTTTGTTCTGCGCAGATTAAGGTCGCACGCTGATGAAGGCCTCCGAAGCCTCCGAGGTCTCACAGTCTCATTTTCGGAAACATCTCCGAACATGCACTTCTCTATTTGCTCGTAGTTCTGAAACCGTCACTGAACAGTGTGTTTGCACCACATCCACCGCACAGCGTTTTGGAAGAGGAAATGACAGGTATTCAATTGCAGCAATGGCAGCACCTGAGTAGTTCTGAGTGAAAGACTTTAGTTACGATGAAACCGATACATGCAGCAGCTTTCTGCCGGTATAGAGCTGTTAAAACAATGCCCTCATGCTTTCAAACCTCCATCCACAATATCACATTTTTCCCGCCGCGCCAAGGCTTATACAGGAGACCCTGTTAGGCCACATTAAATCTGGCTGACGTTGGAGTGAGTGTGTTTCACTTCAGCTACCGTTGTGGGTTTTAACCCCAGAGGCTGATTGAGGAACAAAGTTTCCAGTGAAAGCGACACACTTTGAGACAACCCGTTGAGAAACTGACACAGGATGTGGGACATGAAGTTGCCTCTGTCTGTCTGTGTGTGTGTGTGTGTGTGTGTGTGTGTGTGTGTGTGAGAGTGTGTGTGTACTTGCACTTGCCTGCCTGTGTGAAACTAAAAAGCAAGACACAGTGTGTGTGCGTGTGTGTGTGTGTGTGTGTGTGTGAAGTCCCCTTTTCAGTACAGTTTACGCTGACTAATACACAACCATGCAAATGCCTATGTCTAGTGCGATGTAAGCATTTAGTCATGTGTAGGACTGATTTGCTAAATCTTTATAAATGTAGGCTGGCTTGGCTTTCACTATCCACTGCACACAGATGTTTTTATTGTCTCACAAAGCTAACTCTCTCACTTAACAGCATCCAAACTGTTTAAGTCATTTAAAAGATGGCATACTCTGCCTTTTAAAAGGCTACTCCGATGATTTATAATGATCATATAATGAATGCGTTAGATAGATTTTAAAAAAAAAGAACAGTTGAAATTGACGCAGCAGAGGCCAAGATATCCTCATTCGTCCTTATTTGTGTCCCACAAGTTCTTGAGCCTACACTTCCCATAATGGATCTGAATGCCTACTGTCATTACACACACTCTGCCTGGTAAACACCAATGTCTTTTGAATTGATTGTCAAAGTTGTACATTTAAAGCTCCAATAGAGTTGTGAAGTGCACAGAGCAGTGTTGGGCGCCCCTTGTTCGGGTAATAAAAGTCCCATTAATTTTCTCCCCAGACAATGTTACATACCAACTCTTCAGATGCTAACTGTAAGCTAGCTAGCAGAGGCCTCGGCCGTGTCTGTGGCTGAACGCAAACTTGTTGTTATATCGCTCCGGTCTCTCCTTTGTCCTCTTGCCTCTGTACTTTTATAAAGACCAGGGACACACGCACATTTTGGCGCTCAAGTTTGAAACATTTGTAATTTGCATGGATGTGTCTTCACTGTCACTTCCTGGAGTATTCTTATCCAATTCTATATTTCTGTTGATTTTATATGCAGTTACGCTGCCTCAAGGTTTGCCATGTAGAGTAGTCTGAACACAGAGTCAGTGCCAAAGATGAACAAATATGGTACAACATACCCGGTTCTTTGATAAAAAGTCTAGACTGTGTAGATATAAAAAGAATTCGTTGCCTGATGTCCTTGACTCTATTTGTAAAAAAGTTTAAAAACTGCTCAGACATCTCTTGTGAGGCATCAGTAAAATGACGGGAGGAGGGGGTGACCACTGAGTTCATTATAGAATTCTCAGATTCGAGTGATTTGCTAAAATTAAGTTGGAGAAGAAGGAAGTTCTTGCTTCATTGCATCTTGCCAACTCTCATAAAATACATTTTTTTCCATTTTCGTTCCTTTCTCCTACAGCCTCTCTTTAAATCACGGGTGGTTTCCTTTAGCTAGGGCTGGGGTGTTATATCTGACCTTTTGTCTTTCAGGGGGGCAACAGAGTCCAGGACAGTCTGACAGGTTTGATCAAAAAGACCAGCTCCTCTAAGTTACTGTATAATGAGGATTAAAGGCAGTTCAAAAAGCCATGGTAAAATGCTTAGAGAACATGCTTGCAGACATAGAGTTAAAAACCATGTGAAGTATGAATAACTGGTCGAGGATGGAATAAAACCACATTGAATAAAACGGCTTTGTGATCAGACACACAGATATCCTTCATCTCAAAGTTGTAAGGGCTGAGACCATGGTAAATAACCAGGTCGAGGGCGTGACCCTTTGAGTGTGTGGGCTCCTGTACAGCCTGAGTGAGCTCAAAAGATTCCAGCATATCCATAAAATCAGTGACGAAAGTCTGTGAAGGGCAGCAGACATGTATGTTAAAATCACCTAAAATAAGAATTTTGTCATACTTTGATGTAAAATGGGATAGTAACTCACCAAATTCTTGGATAAAAACACTGTTAGGTGGGTCTGGGCGGTCTGTAGATTAATAAAATGATCACTGGATCTTTAGAGTTTACTATAAAACCAAGATGTTCAAAGGAAGTAAGACAGACATGTAAAATGGGAGTACATTTAAAAACTGTTCTGTAGATGACAATTTGGCAATGTTAAGTTCACAACTGCGTCGACAAAGTGTTTTAGATTCGCAACAGCTCTGAATCTCGCCATTTACTGTCTTCTTGTCCATAGCAACAGAGGCTGAGGCTCATGGGTATTGTAGTATTCCGACCCATCCGCCATGAAACAAAGTTTAAATAATTAAAACTGGCGGCCATAGCGTAAATTTATGGGATGATTACATTGTCGGATAATCTTGCATGTTTCTATGTTGAGTAACTGTTGAGGAGATCATCAAAGTAAAAACTTTATTTTTCTTCCTGAACCCGATTGGGCAAGACCCAGGCCAGGCTGTAGTTTGTTTAAATTCCTCCTCTTCAATCCAGTTTCCCAGCGTTGTTTTTTTGTCTGCGTGGACCACTTAGTCGGAGAAGGCTGTAGCTTGTAAAATTCTTTCAAAATATAATTACTTTTATTCTTTGTCAGTGTTAATATGGATCATCAATGATCATCAATTAGTATCAGCGGCAAAAATCAGGATCTCTAGAAGTTATATTTTCTCCCTTTTTTCTTTTGTGTTGATCCGTGATAGGATCCGAACCGTGAGAAACACAAAGCACCTGTGAAAAACTGTTATTACATCAAGAAAGTCAGGACCCAACGTTGATCACAGGCCAGTCTTACATGGGTCACACAAGAGGCTTTACGACATCCTACTGTGACTCTTTGACCTTGGTACAGTTTGTGTAAAAAAGCATAATTGGAGACATTTGCTCGTGTATTTGAAGATTACCGTAATGGACGTCGCAAACCCCCGACCCCTCGAAGCGTTGAATATCCTTCACTACTGCTGTTACTCATCACCTCTCATCTTCCCATCCCCCACCCTTCCTTCCCTCACATCCACATCATGTTGCCCTCTTACTGTCCATTTGGTGCTGTCCCTCCTATTAAACCTCTCTTCTCTGGTGTCACTTTCCCTTTCAGTCTCGTCGTCCTGGCCTCATCCCCCCCCCCACCTGGCTCTCTCATTTTCCCACTCTGGTCAACCCTCTGCTGTATTCTTCTCATCCTTCCTCACCCCCTCGTCTTCTAACCCTCTGTCTGCTGCTCAGGCCAGTTCACCTGTGGATCAGCATCCCCGCCAGAAACCTAAGGGATTCCACAAGCGCATCGACCCGACCGACATCCCTGCGGAGCACAGCCAGGCGACACCAACGCCGATGCGCCGCACGCAGCCGTAGAGCAGCGAAGGGCCGAGGGGGGTCAGGGGTGAAAAAGGTCGCAGACGGACAGAGCCGGAGCAGGCGGGAGGGGAGACGACGAGGGGAACCGGGACATCGGGGGAGGAAGGTCTCATCAGTGACAGGGGACCATCCGGGGGTCGAAGATGATGACATCACATGTGAAGCTGAGGAGGGAGAAGGGCAGCCTGGCCGAGTACGAGTCGCAGATGAAAGGTGAGAGTGTGTGTGTCTCTGTGTTTTCGTCCGTGCCCTTTATTGCACACACACCTACATGCATGAATGCATGACAAAATAGCATGCATGAGTGTTTGCAGCTGCTCCGCACGCTCGCTGAGCCCTGGACTCTCACTGAACGTATTCGTGCCCCATGTTTGCATGTATGGACGAAAATGCACATCGTCACAAACCAAATACCCCCCCTCATCCGGAGCTGGATGAGGATCCACGCAGAGTCTCTAGAAGCCAACAGGAGAGAGCAGCGTACCTCAATCACAGTAAAAAACATGAGCGTGACCGATGTTGGCGTTACAGGATTTTTCACATGACAACAGCAGTGTCTGTGTGTGTGTGTGTGTGTGTGTGTGTGTGTGTGTTTTTGTAGGGTGCATGCCGTGGCCGGGCGGCTCTCTTTACTGTACTACAAGGGTGTATTTATAGCCAGTATTAGTGATGCTGTCTCCTCACATCCAGTCAGCCCCGGGCCGTGTGCTCACACAGAGACGGGAGAAGACGAGTAAATAGGAAAGAGAGAGGGAGCGCGAGGAGAGCTGGGTGGGCCGGGGAGCTGGGGGAGCTGGGTGAGCGAGGAAAGAAAAGAACGAGAGAGGCCAAGAACAGGTAAGAGAAGAAGAAGAGAGAGAGAGCAAAGCGAAGGCGGGGTTATTTGAGAGAGCGATGTTTGTATTGGCCTTTTCAAACCAAAGTGCAGCGGGTTGGATGCGTTTAAGCTTGTGTGTACAATGCATGGCCTCGTGTTATACACACAAGTGCGCACGCATGTATACTTGGGTTGTTACAAGCTGTGCGTACTAAATCTATACGTTGCCGTCTCAGTAAATCGGTAGCAAATGACAGCACGGACGGCGTTTTATGAACTCTCATTCCCTGCTTGGAAAATGTGGTATTAGAAAAGACATTGTCGTATTTTCTTCTAATACTTCTAACAATAACTACTCATTAGATAAATTGCTGCGCAAATGATCTGTTCCCTCATGGATCCATGAGTGTCCCCAGGCGCCGTTGTTTTTCCCACAGGTGTAGAAACACAGCAGCGGGAGTCATGTGCTGTCTGCACGTGTTTCATTTGTAGACTTTATGCAGGCGCCTTATGTCTGCGAGAAGGAGCAGGTGTGATATGCATGACTCTTTTTTTCATATTTTTAACAAGCCAGACGGAAAATACACACCCCGGGGTTCCATACATATTCATGCATATCCGCGTGTGTCATAAAATCCCAACTCCCAATGAGGATTGGTGATAGAAGCACTCAGATTCTGAGTAGAAAGTCCCACATTCAAAATCCTACTTGAAGATCCAGTGTGTAGAATTTAGGGGAATCTATCGGCAGAAATGCAATATAATATTCACAACTCTGTTTTCATTAGTTTATAATGACCTAAAGCTATGAATCGTGTCCGTTAGCTTAGGATGTTCCCTTCACATCTACAGAGGGAGCAGGTTCTCTTCCATGGAGTCCGCCGTGTTGCACCGCCATTAGTGCTTGGCGATGTGATATGATATAAAAATGTCTATTGATTATATTTTTGCTGTATTGTTTCTATTGTGATGTCCAAAAACCAGCAGGCGAAACAGTTTCATGGCAATACTTATGTCATTTGTTTGACATGTTACGTTCCTTGCATATAGGGGCCGTTGTTTTGACTCAACCACCACCGTTATAAAGTAGAGCGTGGATTTAATTAGCGAGGGTATTTCACTCTCGGGTTACATCATTATTGTTATTAGTTTGTATCAAGTCTCACACTGGTGGAATACAGTCGGGTTCCATTCTGCTTCCAGTTGGCTATACGCTCTTCTTCACTTCATTGAAGTGAAGAAGAGTCCGATTGTAACGTTAGCATCCATGTAGCGTTGGCAGGCGTTGTCCAGCATCCAGCATCCAGCAGCAAAAGGAAGTGCGGGGAAAGTAAGTCAGCCCCTCTGCAGACGACATGCTAGACTCAGGCACCAGTCTGCAGAGCTCTGAAGCTCCGCCCCCCTACTGCTGAACAGAGGGCCGTTCGCTTGTTTATCCAATGTTTATTAATATCGAACGTGTCCTGAGTCCACATTCGCAACGGCACTCCCTTTGGTCCCCATCTGTACACCTGCCAAGTGTGAAGTAAATCGGATGAACAAGTTCTCGTGACACGCGAAGGACACACAGACAGACTGACAGAGATTCCTTGCTTTATCGTTAAATTTCAGAATGTCTCCAGGGTTATAAACACATTTACTTGAATAACTGTCCTCTTTCTCTCCACGTGTCTCTCTCTGTCTGTCCATCTCTGTCTGTCCCTGTCTGTATCAGACCTGCGGGCTCAGCTGACAGACCAGATAAAGATTTTAGACTCCCAGGTGGAGGTGAAACAGCAGCAGCTCTCAGACCTCTCTGAGTTTCTCCGGCGCCGAGGCGACATCGAGGCTGAATACGCGCGCGCCCTTGACAAACTCACCGAGCGATTCACCCACAAGACCAAGAAGTAAGCGTGTCCACAGTATGTGAGGGAGTGTGGATGTGTCTCTTCTATTCCTCAGGTGATTCTTAAAGTGTTTCATTAAGCTGTAATTCAGCAAGGTCGTCTGTTTTTCTGCAGGAAGGAGCAGTGGGGTCAGTCAGTGTGTCAGGTCTGGTCTGTTTTGCTGACTCAGACTCGTCTGGAGAGCCGGGAACATGCAGCGCTGGGTGACACCTGCTGTAACACACTCACACAGCGGTTGGCTCACAGCACGGAGGATACACACCGTCTGCACAAACGGGTGAGTGGATCTTTGGTGGAGGGCCACATGCTCGCAGAAACAGACGCACTAGACATGCAAGACCTATTTTGAAGGGTTGTTACTCCTGTCCTTTGAGGTCAACTGCTCGCCTTGTTCAAAAGAAACACAGCAAAAGTGTATGGTAGATAAAACATGATGGAGTGCCCTCTGCCCTTCCAGTGGAGAAAACATGATTTGTGTAACCTTTAGGGTGCCTTTACAGAAGAAAAAACATGATCAATTGCCCTTCCAGTGGAGAAAAGAAGGTGCAGTGCCATATAGGCTGCCCCACATGCTAGAAACTGTTAAAATTATGTTGTAAGGATTCTTCTTTAATAAGTCCTTTACTGTACACTTTACTCTATCAGCTCTATATCCTCTATGCCAAAGCATATCAATGCATAAATTGTTTAAGATGGATTTCTGCCACATTCATTTTGTAACATAGCACACTCAAATAACAAGTTGACACATAACTGAACTCAATGAAGTCTTCTTATCTGTCCCGGTACTGCAGTGGCATCTGCAGTCTCGAATATTTTATACAGCACACAGACTCATCTGACTCAAATTACTGGTTGTCAGACACACACTCTGTGCCTTCTCATAGATGAAAAGTGAGCACAATATCAATTAAGCCACAACTGTCATTTCAGAGCAGCTAAGAGGCCCGACGCCAAGCACAGCAAGCTTCTCTATTATTGCTACCATCAAAGTAGTTCTATGCAGTTGTACAAACACAAGTGATGATGGCTTGATTAGAATAAACATGAAATAATCGTTATTCAACTGAGTGATGTTTAAAACAGGACAGTTCAGAAGGGGCTGAATTCTTAGCCTGTGGTGTTGCTGCCTGAATGATGTTACTACACAAACTCATTTTACCCCAAAATAACTTTAATAAAAAGCCAAAGCCTCCAAAGCCCTTAAAAATAACCAACATGCTTATTACCTTTATACTACAGTACTTACTGTGTACTTCTACCTCAGAGGAAAACAATGTTGTACTACAATGTACAACTACTGCTGGTTACATTGCAGATTCAGATTTGGCTCACAAAATGTAAGAAGTAAAATATAATGCATTATTATTCGCTAAACTATCTAACATCATATTACAATTTAAAGCTCCACCTTGGACAAAGTTAAGTAAATTTAAGTATATTATGCTGATAACGCCTCTATCTCGCCCTTCACTCAAAGTAAAACTCAAGAAAGAAAGTTTTGAGTACTGTTAATAAAAGCTGATAATATGTCACTTGATTAAGCTTAATATTATATCTAGCCAGGCGCCAACCTTCAGTTCTGTCGAGTGAAGCCGATGCGGAAGTGTCTTAAACTTGCATTCTCTCTACTGACCAGCAGGGGGCGACTCCTCTGGTTGTATAGAAGTCTATGAGAAAATGACTCTACTTCTCTCTTGATTTATTACCTCAGTAAACATGAGTTTATGGTCTCAATCTCTAGTTTCAAGTCTTCTTCAATACAGCATGATGTTCATTTAGTAAATGATGGTCCATTTAGAGTCAAACAGACCATAAAGCAGAGTATGCTTTAGGGCGGGGCTTACTGTGATTGACAGGTCGCTGCCACTACCAGAGCCGTACATCGTCTCTACATCACTCCTCCGCATTCCAAATATGGGAACTTCTGTTTATTGGTTGCACAAAAAAAAAAGCCATAATCCAAGATGGCGACGTCAAAATCTGCGAACTCAAGGCTTCAAAACGGCAGTCCACAAACCAATGTGTGACGTCACAATGACTACGTCCACTTCTTATATACAGCCTATGTATTTTGCGCATAACACACAAGAGTTGCATCGATGTTCTCATCTTACTCTCCGCAATAAAGCTTAGATGTGTACATCCCAAAACGTCCAACATTGATGACTGACTGAATGCCAAATTGGGTAGCCAGCATACGATTGAGGGACACTAGTCATGAGCCACTAGTGTCCGTGCAACCAATCATGTCATTGTCATTCCCAACCTGACAGTAGCTGAGTAGTGTATTAACTATTGAATGTAAAAGTATTGAAATAGATCCCATATGATTTGAGTTTAATGCGTACATTTCATCACCACTGCTCACACTTTGAACTGTGCTTTAATATAATAGCAATTGGCAAGTCTCAAAAGTGTTTAAATATTCTTTACATTGCAGAGCAAAGAAGTTGGCATCCAGATGCAGGATGAGCTGCTGAAGGTCACCACTGAAATGCAGACGGTGAGCGTGTCGATATTGTCGTCTTTGCGTGCTATAATGAAAAATGCATACAATGCTGATGTGGATGTCTCCATTATGTGTGCTACTGAAGGCTCTGAAGACGTACAACCTGTACCACATGGACTGTCTGACAGCCGAGGGGAAGCTGAAGGAAGCCGAGCGGTTGGAGGAGAGACACACCGGCAAGTCAGCCGAGCTCGGCCCCGGCCCATTGGGAGGGCAGAGGCGGAGCTCCGTCAAGAAGATGGAGAGATTGATGGAGAAAGTGAGTGTGTGTGTGTGTGTGTGTGTGTGTGTGTGTGTGTGTGTGTGTGTGTGTGTGTGTGTGTTGGCATGTGTGTGTGAGTCACAGGAAGTCTTGAACTGGGTTTTTTTTTTCTCCCACACAACAAACCCTTTCCTGTTCCTGTTGTTTTGTCTGAGTGTGTAAAAACGTAACTTACTTCTGTAAATGCATATCTCTTCTAGGCGTGTTTTATGAGTGAGATGGGGCATGTCGTGGTCGTCTGTGTTCTTATCTTCTCTCACTTTCCTCGTGTGTGTTTGTGCGTGCACAGAGGCACGGCAGAGTGCAGGAGAACCAGCTTAAGTGCACCAAGGCTCGTAACGACTACCTGCTGAATCTTGCAGCGGCCAACGCAGCCATGAACAAGTACTACCTGCAGGACATCAGCACGCTCATCGACGTGAGAAACATGAGATTTGCATTGTGCGATTGTCTGTGTGTGCCATTTGGTGGTTTAGAGCTACCCATTTGTGCCACTGTCTCCTGTTATTATCTGAAGAAAGTAGATCTTTTATTGGGAGAAAGAATAGTTTCTCTCTTTGTCCCACAATCCCACATTTAAAAACAATTCTTTCTCTCCTTTCCCTCTCTGTTTTTACCTCCCTTCTCCATCATTTCCTGTCTTCCTCTCCTACCTCCCCTCCATTCCCGTTTCCTCCTCCCTTTTTCGTCCTACCTCACCGCCCCCTTCCATTCCCTCCTCCCCTGCTCCTGGCAGTGCTGCGACCTGGGTTTCCATCTGTCCGTGGAGAGGGTGATGAAGTGCTACCTGACCAGCAGGGGGCGCATCCAGAAGACGGAGGAGACGGGTCTTAAGCAGCTGGAGGCTGCCGTGACGTCCCTGGACCAGGGTGGAGACAGAGATGCGTTGCTGCAGCAACACGACGCCGCCTTCTGTCTGCCGTTCAGATTCAGCTACCATCCGCACGAGGGAGACCAGGTGGAGAAAAAGAATTACTGCGCAGCACTCACAGACTGGAGGGGAAAACAGGGGACGCAGCAAAACCACCTGAAGACTAAAACCACCTAAAAAGAAAAAAAGCTATATAAATATATCTGTAAGCTATATTTAGAATGTATTCATGGCTTTAACTTGCCATCAGACAGCACTCTCCGACGTGGAACTGAAGCCGTTGTATCATCTATGCCGGACTTCATTGACAAAAACAGGTATTTTTACCTCGCAGAACACAGAAGTTGCTGGTCTGCCGCTGCCCCGACTGGTTAGTTTGTTTGTCTTATTGTGTGACTTTGGTGCATCCGAACTAATCCTTTAAAACACCAAAGTCACTCAACTACACAAACAAACGGACCGATCGACCCAGCGTTACACCAGCAACTCCCACGTTCTGCGAGGTAAACTTACTGTTATTTAATGGAGTCTTTCGGCTTCAGTTCAGAGGGTTGTCTGGCGGCAAGGTGTTGAAAATAGTCTAAATGTAGCGTACAATTAAAGTAATATTGATTTTTTTACAACCCCACACAAAAACCTGTCTAACTCATTGGTGTTTGTGAGGTTGACCAGAAATGAATCCCAGCCTTTGCACCTCCCATCTCTCTCGGGACAACATCCCAGTGGTTTGAACTTGGAAGAGTATTTTATGTTTGTTTTTGTATTTCAGGTGTGCGAGGTGAGTGCGGAGAGCCAGGTGAGATACGAGCTGGAGACCAGGTTCCAGCAGCTTCAGTCTCGACTCGCTGCCGTTACCTTGGAAACAGAGGAGGTCAGCAGAATTATTCTCACCGCCTGTTTTTTTTATTTTTAAATCCGTCAGCCATGAACCTTAACGAAAAAGTTGTATCTAGGAAACAAATTAACTGACTTAAGCAATCGACATTTCTCTCCCTTTCTCAGGTCAGTAAAACGCTGAAAGCCACACTCGCAGCCCTGCTGGAAAATATGTGTGAAAGCGACTGTAACCCCTCCCCCGACGTGCCCAGCAGCCTATTGCATGAGCTGCCTGGAGGAAACACCGCCCCAAAACTTGCCCTCGCCAAGCGTCGAGCCAATCAGCAGGAGACAGAGACCTACTACTTTACAGTGAGTCATTGCAGTTGGCTAAAGGTGGACATGGGTTGGGAGATCATTTAAATGTCCTTTTATAGTATTAACACCATTTCTATGGGGTTCCACCCTGACAATGATTCATTTCTCATTTGCTTTGACACAACCCTTGAATGAGAATTAGAATTCTCAAAACACCATTTGAGTTTGTCAAATCCAGAGTTCTTCAGTTTTCTTGCACTCAAATAAAAGCGTTTTTCTTTACCTATCGCTTGATTGAGTCTGTTCGTTCTGGTGTCATGTGACTTGTTGCTGGGAGACAACGGTGGAAACGTTTGTGAGAGTCGAAGAGGGGAGTGCCGTGTTGTCAGAGATTGTTGTGTTGGAGAACAGAGAGCGTAGCTTAGTGTTATCTGAAAGATCTTCAACATCATGGCTGAATATTTAGTGTGATTTCCACAATGTGGATGTGAGGCGAGATTTCAGAACAAGACTTCTCCTTGAGAGAGACTTTGTTGGACACAATAACAAACAAACCAGATCAAGCTAAAAGGTGAAGAAAACGGTTTTATTTCTCCGTAGGGTTCTTTCCATAATGTTGTCAAGACACTTAGAATAAGAATATGAGCCATTATGAGTCATTGGTACATCTACGGTGAGAAGTTGCCCGATATGATTACATTGCAGACAGTTTAGCGGCTGCAGCGTTGTCACTCAACACCGGACCAATTTGAATCCTTGTTTGCCGCAATTAGTCCCCAGAAAATCCAAGGTCCAGGTAGAAAAAATACTGTTACCCTTTAAGCAATGATAGAGGGGAATATAATCTTGTTGGTGGTGAGCTGCTGATTGATTCATGTGTTTACGCTTAACACATGAGTTAAATGTTTGGAAAAATGAAATGTATGAAAAAGTGTTGAATTTGAACGTAGTTTCAGAAACTGTGTTGAAGCAGTCGAGGGGAATCTGTAATACTTTGTTTTGTTTTTTGTCTCAGAAAGTGAAAGACTTCCTCATCAGCAGTTCTCTGACCTTCAAACTTCAAGCCAAACACGACCTTCTACAAGATGCCATACAGAAAGGTGCTCTTATACTATACAATAGATGACGGGTTGGGCAAATGTCTTCTCATGTCGCCGCTGTTTGAATCTGTGATTGGTTTTTACAAATAAAGCCAGTGTACTCCACCGATGTGGCACTGCACTATAATGTCATCAGACTCGTCGGTTTCAAAAAATAAACATCAAAATCGTTCCAGCACAACTGGAGAAAGCGTTCTTTTAAGTTTTGCAAGTCTGGTGCCTACATTACCTACAATGCAACTGGTGTGGCCAACAGTTCAGAGATTTGAGTCTGTTGTGCTAGTAACCTTTAGCCACGACCCAGACTTCTGTCATTTCAGGCGCCAACCTCCGGTTCTGCCGAGTGAAACAGATGCGGAAGTGTCTTAAAACTTGCATTCTCTCTACTGAGCAGTAAAGATAAGTCTGATTGTATAGAAGTCTATGAGAAAATGACTCTACTTCTCTCTTGATTTATTACCTCAGTAAACATTGTAAACATGAGTTTATGGTCTCAATCTCTAGTTTCAAGTCTTCTTCAATACAGCATGATGTTCATTTATTAAATTATGGTCCATTTAGAGTCAAATAGACCATAAAGCAGAGTATGCTTTAGGGCGGGCTTACTGTGATTGACAGGTCTCTACCAGAGCCGTATCTTAACAAACTGTAGACAGACTTGTTGACCCTGAACCAGACCTCATTCTCTTGCCTGTTTTCTCTCTCTTTCTTCCAGCTGAGTCTGTCGACAGTGACCCCTCCAGGTAAACAGTGTCTTCACGTAGCTTGAAATAAAGCCAGTGTGACTGAGAGAGGTGTAGAGACAAGGAGGTAGCAGAGAGGACAAGGAGGAGAGGAAGAGACTACCCAAATTGGAACCACAAATGCCATTTTGGCCAATTCTTCCTATTATGTAACAAAAAAAAAGCTGATTTCTGGAGAAAGAGGGGGAGGGGGGTGTGAAGTGTAGTGTAACTAATAATAACAGTTAGCAAATCACTGCATGTAAGATGTAAAATGGCATTATGCATTTTATTATTATTATATTTCCCAGAATGCAATGTGCTCGGTCAGTGCGCATTCGGAAGTCCAGACCTGTTTCCCAATTCTGCCACACACTCTTCACCACAGACATACTCTCCTACATACAGGTAACATACACTCACACACACACACACATGCAAATAAGAAAAATAAATAAACATCCCTTGTCTTTACCTCATTTTTGATTGGCTTGCTGCTCTGCACTGCTGTTCAACACTCAGAAGGGAATGATTTAGTAAATCCTGTCAGACTGAAGCAGAGGAATTGGCGGGGGCTTCTTGCAGCACATGCACGCGATGTGCCTTCATGTGCATGGTGATGCTTATAGTTTATTGCTGGCTTTTTTCTCCTTTAAATCCACTCCCCCCCCCACCCCCACCCACCCCCCCCTCCTCCTTTTTATCTCTTCCTCTCTTGTGGAGGGGATTAAAATGCACTGGCCTCTTTGTTGCCTCCTCTCTCGGCTCCTCTTCTGAGAGCGCCTGTGCTTATTGTGCGCCTCTTCCCACTGCTAAATCTTTATTCCCCCTTATTTCCCACTCTGCCTTTTTCTGATCCGTGCTTTCCCCCCCCCCCCTCTCTCTCTCTCTGTCTCCTCTTTGCCGCGCTTGGCTCGGCTCGGTTACAGGAGAAGAAGGAGAATGTCTCGGACACAGGTAGCGAACCCCAACTGTGACCACTTAGAGGCCCTGGATTTGTTTTCTGGGAACGTTGGGTTTAGCAGCCTTGGGGGGGGGGGGGGGGGGTTACGTTCTGCAGACAAAAAGGAATGGTTTGTCATTTTGGGAGACATGCGTCTTTTTTGCCGAAAGTTAGATAAGAAGAATGACAGCACTCTCACATCTGATAAATAATCTGTTTAGTTTAGCTTAGCACAAAGACTGAAAGAATATATTAGATTCAAGGTTTTTTACTTTCGATCAGAATAAGAAATCAGAAAATACTTTCAACATCCATTAAAAAAAAAAACAATTGCGGTGTTTTTAGAACAAACTTCTCTGTAAAAACCTTCAGAATATAGAGAGGAATGAAAGTGGAAAGTTTGGTGGATGTAGGAGCTGCTGAAGTGGAGACTTCTGGTTCAGAGTCTGAGAAAAAACTCATTTTGAGAAAACGGCCTTTTACTGTAAAATGACATATTTTGCAAGACTTAAAACAGGGTAAATAAAGTAATGAAACGATATCACCAGGACATTTCCTCACTTGATTACTTACATTAGTTTTATATATGCAAATGAGGCACTATCTAATGGTATTTTTTTAATTACCTGAATGTGTTTTTGGATGTTTTATTTCTACTAGTCTGAAACAAGACAAATTATGGAAGCAAAATAGCCCAAAATCTCCAATTGTATCAGTGCATGATAAATTATGTTTTTGTCTGTAAATACCTTGCCCAGTGTTTCCCAAACTTATTTTCTGGGGATTTTAGAAACTCCTGTTTAAGCACCGTTTCCCTTGCATCGTATCTTCCTTTCTTGCTGTTACGCCTGTTGATTATTACGTTGACCTTGCCTTTGTCTTTATCGGCATCTCTATCCGCGCTCTCATCTCTCCTTCTCTCCTTCTCTACTCATCTTCTGTCTTCAGAGCTCTGGGCAGCAGATTCCTGTGGTGGTTGAGAGCTGCATCCGTTTCATCAACCTTCACGGTGAGTCCGTCTTTATGGTGAAGCAATGAGTTATGTTGAGAGAGCTTTGGACACACAGAATGAGAAGGTGGAAGCACTTGATTTGTGTATCCGTGATCAATCCTGTATGTTATCTCCTGTATGGAACATCGTGCATCTACGAACATGCAATGTGTTGTGTGTCTCAGGCCTCCACCATGAGGGGATATTCAGAGTTCCTGGGTCACAGAGGGAGGTTAACCACATCAGAGATGCATTTGAGAGAGGTAAGTGAGCTTCTGAAATTGCATCACTTTTTCCTCTGATGGAGAAAACCTAATTTTTATTATGATTTTTATCACGTTTCCTTGTTATTCGTCTTTTTTTGTTGTTCTGCAATCCTTTTTTAAGCACGAAAAAAAGTGTACACAAGCGTCTGTTGCTACGTTAACGCATTCAAGTGACTAACATTCTTTTAAACTCCCCGTAGGAGAGGATCCTCTGTCGGACAGTGAGTGTGACCTGGACTCTGTGGCCGGTGTGTTGAAGCTTTACTTCAGGGGCCTTGAGCCTCCTCTCTTCCCTTACGACAGCTACTCTCAGCTGCTGGAGTGTGTCCGTAAGTCCCCCATATACGACCTCGATGTCTGTGTGTGTTTCTTTTGGTTACTCGGTTATTTAGGCTGCATAGTCTACCTCCATTTAGCTGATCCGCCTCCTCATGTACACTCCTACCTTTGTGCAAATGCATAATCCTGCTAATTATGATTGAGCTTGAGATGGGTCTGATTCCAGCCATGGAGCCCCTCGTGGATCATTGGTGGGTAAAATAACAATAATGTCAGGAAGTAAAGTGACATTTTTTTATCAACCTGACAAAATTACGTTCTTGTGGAAAGAAAAGAAAAGGCAACACTGTAACTTCTTTACATTCTATTAGAATGTAACTTCTTTACATTCTATTAGAATGTAACTTCTTTACATTCTAATAGAATGTAAAGAAGCTACAGTGTATAGACACCAATGAACACCCATTAACGACTGACTAGTTGTTTTCTCTTTCAGCCTAGCAACTTTATCGGGTTGTTAGTGTCAGTCAAATTCGTGGCTATGCTGTCTTAAGTACGATTTAACTATTTTTTAAATAAAAAATTGTAACATTGTTTGTGACTTTAATGAAACATTTGGGACAAACTTAACAAAGCTAGCTAGCTTGCTAGCTTAACAAAGCTAGTACGCTATTCATCCGTTGATGGTTATAATGTAATAATGTCCTCACATAGCCAACACAAGATACCTATTGACTATATGTGTCATAGCATATGAATAAAACTCTTGTTGTCTGCGTTCATTTTTTTGTGTGTTTTTACGATAAAGTACGCGCGGTAGGCCTACATGGATGAGACATGGATGAGACAGGAATTAGCATTAGCTAGCTAGCCCACCCCTCGTCTCTCCGCCTCACTGCGCGCCGCCGTTGGAAGGTCCCATTCTTGTACCCACAGAGCCAATCAAAGCGGTCGCCGTTCTGTTTACAACCGCGAAATTGGCGGTTCGTACCTCGTCTCCTCCAGTCCATGTCAAAGTGTCCTCGGGCAAGACACTTAACCCCTAGTTGCTCCTGATGTGCAGGTGGCACCTTGCGTGGTAGCCTCTGCCATCAGTGCATGAAAGTGTGTGAATGGGTGAAAAAATGGCCCAGCGCTTTGACTGGTCGGAAGACTAGAAAGGCGCTAAACAAATTCAAGTCCATTTACCATTCAATTTAAATTCTTAGCTGGGGACACCACTGAGACATACTTATTTTAACCCAAACCACCATGTTTTTTCGAAACCTAACTAAACAGGTTCTGCATGGGCTGATTGCTCGTGTTGCTGGATGCACAAATCCAAAATTAACTTTTCGTAAGATATCATACGACCTGTTGTATGAGGATACGTCGCTACAGTAGCAGCCTCACACAGCGGATGCCACTTTACTGACGCTCCAAGCACAAAGTTACTTGGTGAGGCAATTCTCCCCTGCAAAATACTGACTGTTGATGCAAGATGGTGCAACGTCTCCTCTGTCTACCAGTGCATCTCACTGTCTTGTTTGCACTGTCTCTGTTTCTCTCTCTCACTGCCTCCGTTATTCCTGTAGGCCCAATTCTGTTTTCCAAAAACAGAAAATCTGAGTCAGAATCAGCACAGCTAATCAGGGTTGTGAACCTGCCCGCTGGTTGTTTACTCCCCATAAATGCTTGTGTTTCCCGTCAGCTGCATACTAAGTCAACCTAGCCATTGCAACCTCAGTAGTTTAAGTACTTACTTTATTTAAGTCTGAACTTTGAGGGGTTTATGCATGTGACACAGTTTCTAACAGCTGTGGGCATGGAGAGACTGCGACTGCAACAAACACAAGCTGAATCTTTACTCATCCTGCTCCTCTCCTCTCTATCATCATCAGAAATCGAAGGGGTGACGGAGAAAGATGTCCAGATTAAGGCGATCATCTCCACCTTCCCGCGGCCTCTCCTCATCGTGATGCGCTACCTTTTTGCTTTCCTCAATCAGTAAGCTACAACGTAACCCAGTGTGGGATATTCTATCACATGCACTCCCTGCTATGGTCATAAAAGTTTACAAATAAAACAATCTGTTTTTTTCCAGTGTGACTCAGTACAGCGACGAGAACATGATGCAGCCCTACAACCTGGCCGTTTGCTTCGGTCCGAGCCTGCTGAGGGGGTTGGACTCCGATGACGCCGTTGCCAGGCAGCCACAGGTCAACGATCTTGTCAAAACCATGATCCTCCAGCATGACATCATCTACCCCAGCCAATCAGAGCTGCCGGGCCCCGTCTACGAGAAGCACATGACTCTGGAGCAGGAGTACTGGTGAGAGACGAGTAGTCTTTGATGTGGTATTTGTTGTGATGAAATGCCAATGCAACATCATTTGTTGCAAATATTCGGCCAAAAGCTTCATACCCCAAAGTGACAACATTTAGTAAAATCATATGACAAGTCAAAAATATAATTGAATCAATAATGAATGTTTATTGTTAAATAATTAAAATGGAGGCCAACAGAATTCTGATTGATAAAATAAATTACAATATTAATAAAAAAGATATTATTATTTTAGCTGGCAAGCTAAGGCTAAAAGTGTGAGCTAGCTAATGCTAATTCAATTTAGCAACTGATAGTAGCAAGACAAATATTAAAAGCGTTTTGCTTTTGAACTAACATTGCAGGTTAAAGAAAAATTCTGAAGCTTTTTATTTCTTTATATTCTAGATTCATTTTTTTTCGTTATGTTCTTGACTTGTTTAATAATCTTATGCAACATTTAGTCAGTTTCGGGGCTTGGTACGAAAATGGTCTTGATGTATTTTGGTCAAATCTGGTTGAATCGTTGAATTAATCTAACTATGTGATTAAACCGGCTTCCATTATTCACGTTTAAATAGAATGTCACCTCCACTCATCTCTGTCTTCTCTTCATAAACGAATGACTGGGCAACAGCCTCACGTTGCCCCAGAGCTTTGTTGGTCATGTCAGAGTTCAAGACAAAGATGGTTCCAAGCTTCCCCCCCTTGCCCCTCTTTTCATGGCTCATCCTCTTGAAACAGAATTTCATACCATGCTAGTGTAAAGACAGCTTAATACTATTGAGCTGATTGCTCACTACTGAAAACAAACCTCCATGTGTCCATAGAAACCTCTAACACGCCAAAATCAGCTCTTGAATAATTCACTAAAACTGTCAGTTTTCTTCCTGAATATTTATATATATTACACTTTTTGACATTTGACAGAGCATCATCAGTGATTTGAAGGTGTTAGTTGTCATTTGAGAAATCTCACAGCAGTGTGAAATATTATGTGACATTTCATGAGTGGTTGAAAGTCGGTCTGTGTGTCGAACACAACAGGAACTGTGCAGTGACCACAGACTTTGGTTCTTCTGCTTGTCCGCAGTGAACCAATCACAGAGGAGGGAGACGGAGAGACCGAGCATCTGCCCAGTGAGGACGGTGAGGACATACAGTGCACACACGCACATGCACACACTTACCAGAGGCCGGAATCCATTAAACATAGGCTATGCATCACTCCCTATACTTGTACATAAATGTACAACAAAGATTTAAGATTAGGATTCGTAAGAATACATCTGTTGGGCCTAAGCTGATTGTAACCCTGCATGTGTGTGCAGAGTGGGAGGCGGTGGCTATGTTTGACTACACGGCGAGATCTCCAGCAGAGCTGTCCTTCAAGCAAGGGGAGCTTCTCATCCTTCACAGCAAGGCCTCCTGTGATTGGTGGAGAGGTGAAGTGGGAGGGGCTAAGGGTCTCATCCCTCACAAGTACATCAGCGTGCTGGAAGGGTGAGTGACATTTCCACTTCACAACTGTTCACCGACCACTGCGAGACTCATCCAGAACAGCTGCCAAGACGATCTTCCTTTATGACGGGGAGCGGATCTTGAAGTGGATTTCGAAGGCCTCGATCCCAATTTGAGACACTACATTTTATTTGAGTCTTGGAAGAAGACTGTGTTTGCCTCTCAGACCAGAGTCTGAATTTGAAATTTACATCCATTTTTCTTCGTTTTTGTTCGCAAAGACCTGATGCGTTATTTTTAACCGGCGGAAGTTACAAATTCATTCAAATCAACGTAGTCGGATGGTTAGAGGTGTGCCGGCCTTTTTCATGTCTACCGTTGCCATTGCGACCATTGTAGCGGGCTAACAATAGAATGTATATAAGAAGTGAACATAGTCATCGTGATGTCACCCATTGCTTTATGGACTGCTGTTTTGAAGCCTCAAGTTCGGTGATTTCGCCATGGCCATCTTGGATTACGGCCGTCGCCATGTTGTTTTTTTTGCAACCAATGAACAGAAGTTATCATATTTGGAATGTGGAGGAATGACGTAGAGACGCCGTATACGTCTCTGGTAGCGGCAGAGGCCTGTCAATCACAGTAAGCCCGCCCTAAAGCATAAATCAAGAGAGAAGTAGAGTCATTTTCTCATAGACTTCTATACAACCAGAGGAGTCGCCCCCTGCTGGTCAGTAGAGATAATGCAGGTTTTAAGACACTTCTGCATTGGCTTCACTCGGCAGAACCGGAGGCAGTCCACAGACCAGTGGGTGAGGTCAGGAAGACTACATCCACTTCTTATATACAGTCTATGTGTTGTACAGAGAAAGAGCAGGTTGCATAAACAAGGGGTGGACAAATTAACAAAGATAGTGTTTTTGAAGAGTTGTTACATTGCATTTTATTTGCCATTATTTTGTCCACTCGCTATAGATTTCTGTCTCATCTTCAAAATTTTCTGTATAAAAATCTGGTCACGTTTAATATCACTCCTGCTCCCACCTACGGTTATTCTGTCACTCAACCCTAATCCCATATTTCTCGTAGTGAACTATCTTCTGAATATGTGTCTCTCTTCTTCTCCTCCCTCAGATCAGAGCGAGGGAAAAGAGAGGACAGAGGAGGCGGAGGCAGCACTGGAAACCTGACAGCAGACGATCTACAGACGGAGAACCCAACCCGGTACACACACACACACACACACACATGTACACACATACGCACTTGAATGCACACTGCAATATATGAATGTATTCAGGCACAATAGATGTGGACAGCAAAATACACACACACAAAGACAGAAATACTCACTTTCTCATTATTGCACACGGTCACACACACGAGCAAACTCACATGGATGCACACAAGTATTTGCAAAGTTTCTGTGTGCGTCTCGACAGGATGCGGGTGAACAGCGACAGCGCTTCGTTGCCTGGCAGACAGAGAGGAAGCGAGGGGAGCCCCGGTCAAAAGCCGCCAACCTCTCCTGCTGCGCGACACCTGCCAGTGTAAGACTGACATGCACTTTGGAGGCAATGCATGTTCTGTATAACACTCTGTGCTTGACTCATCACTCAAATACAAAGAGGTTTATAGACACTTACATATAGGAATATATAGAGAGCTATAGGGGATAAATGTTATTTATGTGGAAACAATCAACATAAAGAAGAATAACAGACAAACAACGCACAACATTCTATTAACATACTTGAAAGCAGCTGTGAGCAATGTTTTTAATGGACAATGGGTCGTATGACTACGTGTATTTAAAGGGGTCGCTCGTATCGGCGAACCCACAGACAATCATCAGCTGACTCCGCGGTTCAGCTCAGCTGTATGTGTCTGTTTAGTGTCTTTCAGCTCATTGTTTTGT
Organism: Anarrhichthys ocellatus; assembly: GCF_004355925.1. Lineage (NCBI taxonomy): Eukaryota > Metazoa > Chordata > Actinopteri > Perciformes > Anarhichadidae > Anarrhichthys > Anarrhichthys ocellatus. The sequence continues at coordinate 675,183 of NW_022280141.1, forward strand.
TTTTTTAACGACCCACAACTCTACTGCTTTGGTTCACCCTCACCACGTCCTTTTCAGTGTCGTTTTTCAGTGAAAATGCTCTGATGAACCCGCTGTACGCTACCTACCCAGCAGCACCACACAGCGGTCAGACCAAAGTCAGGCCTTAGCTGGTGAACAAAGCGTTTAGCATTGAAGCAGCTAAAACAGCCAGGTATTTCCCTCAGGGGCTGGTGGAGACCCAAACAGAGCTAAAAGAGAGACAGAACAACGACTCATGGTATCGACTTTGTAAGTCGATAATACGTCAGTGTTGTGTTCACAGCTTGTTTCCGCCGCCCACAAGTGACCAAAAAATCAATTGTTGCAGGTTTAGAATCAAAGGGCGTTAATGGAAATCAGACATCATACCAGCTAATAACAGGCACCCTAACAGTCCTGCACACAGCATCAACACTAGATGGTCTGCAGCGGTAAGCTCAGTTTGTACTCGACCTAGTATACTCGTGCGGGAAAAGTGGCCGCGGTGCTTTGGTCGTGCACCTTTGATTTATTGTAAGTTGGCGCACACGATCACGTGACTGTCACAAATAGTTCAAACAGACACTACAGAAACACTATGGTGGAGGTTGATTCATGGCTTTTTGCCGGTTACACCTACAGTCTATGGGCATATCTATGAGTTACACTCGTTGTCTGTTTGGTTCCTCACAGTTTATTTTGTTTGTTTGCCCTCTGGCATTTTTCAGAGACTAATGCGGCGCAGAGAGCATAAACGCCTCCGTGCATGCTCAGAGCTCGTGCTATGGCGCCTAGCGCGAGGATAAACAAAGCTTTAGTCTTGCCAAGTGCCAATTAAGCTGCTACAGAGGAACACATACAGGAAAAGATATTCTGCACTCAATTGTTGACTGAAATGTGAACAGTTGCCATGATCTGATGTGATGTGAGTTATCTTTGTTGTGTGAGAAGATGGAGAAAAGCTTCTCTCTTCAAAACATGAAACATGGCTCAGATCAGATCTTCAGTAACCTCCATCTATCGTCACTCGTGGTTTTGTCTAACCCGTGTTGCCTCTTGTCTTTTAGGTCTCAGGAGCGAAGACACACTTTGGACACTGTGAGACAGGGCACCTTCAGACCCACAGACAAACCTCCATTTGGTCAGGCGGAGAGACCAGCAGCCGACAAGGTTGGTGGTTCGTCCTGGACTCTGCAGGCTGACACATCACACCTGTGAAGCCCTCGAATCTTGAGAAACCGTAAATTCTGTCGGCCCTAGTTTTGCTCTCAAAACCTTTGTATTCAGGGTCCAGCAGCCTGGAAATCAGCGATATGGTGCAATGAATTGCTACCAGGGGACTTCTCCATTAAGAGGAGAGACATTTTATATATTTTTTTACATTGACCGAAATGAAAAGTTTCGGTGAAAAAATACAATTCTGGTCTGATTCAAATCTGTTCTCACCTGTGTTGTTATGACTCAAGAACAGCTTCTTCTTCTGTGAAACAGGTAGGAAAACGTTTTTCACAGGTGAATTTTATTTTTTTCAGGATACTCAAAGCATTCATGTTTTCTTCCAGTTGAGTTTTTATTTACATCACTTTCTAACACACAGTATATATACCTTGTGTTTAGAGTGCATGGAGGCTCTGGCCATAACAAGTCCTTTAATTCGCAAAAAAACATTGTTATTAAGACGTTTTAATTATGCATCAGTTTTTACAATTTCTGTTCTTTATCACCCACTCATTTTTATCCAAGATTTCATAACTTTGAGACTTTTGTTTTAGTTCAATCATTCAAAATGGAGCAAGGCAATGCAAGTTTATTTGTATAGCATATTTCAACAACAAGGTAATTCAAAGTGCTTCACATAAAACCATTAAAAGCATCAAAACATAAGGCAAAAGAAAAGGAGATTTAAAAACAATCAAGAACATTCATTGAAACAATAAAAACAGCCATTAAAACATTAAGAAACAGTGTAAGAAATAAAATACAGTAGTAAAATGCAGAAATGCAGGAAATTGATTCATATATTAATTGAATCTGGTTCAATTAAAGGCAGCAGCAAACAGAAAAGTCTTCAATCTTGCTTTAAAGGAGCTGAGGGTCTCAGCAGACCTGCAGCTTTCTGGGACTTTGTTCCAGATATGTGGAGCAGAAAAACGCTGCTTCTCCATGTTTAGTTCTGACTCTGGGAACAGAAAGTAGACCGGTCCCAGACGACCTAAGGGGTCGGGATTGTTCATAAGGTAGCAGCAGATCAGAGATGTATTTTGGCCCTAAACCATTCAGTGCTTTATAAACCAACAACAGGATTTTAAAGTCAATTCTTTGTTTGACAGGAAGCCAGTGCAAAGACCTCAGAACTGGAGTGATGTGATCCACCCTCCTGATCTTAGTGAGGACTCGAGCTGCAGCGTTCTGAATCAGCTGCAGCTTTCTGACAGACTTTTTACAGAGGCCTGTAAACACACCGTTACAGTAGTCCAGTCTGCTCAAGATAAATGCATGGACAAGTTTTTCCAAATCCTGTTGAGACATAAGTCCTCTAATCCTTGATGTATTCTTCAGGTGATAGTAGGCTGATTTTGTAATTGTCTTGATATGACTGTTCAGGCTGAGGTCTGAATCCATAACTACACCTAGATTTCTGGCTTGGTTTGTGGGTTTTAACATCAGTGATTGAAGCTGAGCGGTGATTTTCAATCGTTCGTCCTTGGTACCAAAAACAATTACTTCTGTTTTATCTTTGTTTAATTGAAGAAAATTCTGGCACATCCAGTTGTTGATTTGTTCAATGCATTCACCCAGCCCTTGCATGGGATTATAGTCCCCTGGTGACATAGTTATGTAGATTTGTGTGTCGTCTGCATAATTATGATAACTCACTTTGTTGTTTTCCATAATCTGAGCTAGTGGAATCATGTAGATGTTGAACAGAAGAGGCCTCAGTATTGAACCTTGGGGAACACCACATATCATTTTAGTCAGCTCTGATGTGTAATTAGCTACAGACACAAAGTATTCTCGGTCCTTCAAGTAGGATTCAAACCAGTTAAGTGCTGTGCCAGAGAGTCCCACCCAGACTTTTAGTCTTTCTAGGAGTATGGCATGGTCAACCGTGTCAATGCAGCACTGAGATCCAGTAATACTAAGACTGAACTTCTGCCATTGTCTGTGTTTAAGTGGATGTCGTTGAAAACCTAAACAAGAGCAGTTTCAGTACTGTGGTGCTGTCGAAAGCCTGACTGGAAGACCGCTTTTTCAATTATTTTACTTAAAAATGGGAGGTTTGATATTGGCCTATAATTTTTCATTGTTGCGGAGTCTAAACTAGCCTTCTTTAGGAGCGGTTTAATAACTGCAGTTGTTAGGGCTTGTGGGAAGACACCTGAGAGAAGGGATGTGTTTACAATTTGTAAAAGATCAGTGGTCATGCAGTTTGAAATATTTTTGAAAAAGTGTGTTGGTAGAATATCCAAGCAGCAGGAGGATGACTTCAGATGTTGTATAATGTCTTCTAGGCTTCTACGGTCGATTGAATGAAATTGTGTCATGATATTTGAATGGATGTTATTTAGAGAAGGGGACAACACATCCTGTGGTTGGTGTGGAGGCACTGACTGCTTGTCTAATTTTCTGAATTTTGGCAGTAAAAAAGGAGGCAAATTGATTGCATGCCCAGGTGGATTGGAGCTCAGCAGCTACCGACACTGGAGGGTTTGGTAGCCTGTCGACGGTAGCAAATAAGGCATATGTATTGTTATTGTTTTTGGTTATGATGTCAGAGAAGAAGGACTGCCTTGCATTTCTAAGTTCCAAATTATAATTGCGAAGTCTCTCTTTATAGATGTCACAGTGAACCTGGAGATTAGTTTTTCGCCACCAGCTTTCCGACACTCTCGTTTCTCTATTTTGACCAGCGTAGCATTTCTCCAAGGAGATCTTTGCTTACCCGAGACAACCTTCACTTTAGTGGGTGCAATGGCATCAATAATATTTTTAACTTTAAAATTGAAGCCATCTACAAGCTCATTGACTGAGATGCAAGAGAGGGCTGGTGAGGAGGAGAACTTCTGAATAAATAGTTCACTGGTGTTTTCAGAGATGTAATGCTTCGTCACAACCTTGGTTTGGACATTTGTGTGCAAGGAGATTGCACTCTCAAAGAAAACACAGAAATGATCAGAGAGTGCAACATCAGTCACAGCGACCTTGGAAATGTTTACACCTTTGGTGATGATTAGGTCCAGAGTGTGCCCCCTGTTGTGGGTGGGTCCTGTCACATGCTGAGTCAGATCATAGTTATCAAGGACACCACATAGTTCTATAGACCCTCTGTCCTGGGGATTATCAACATGGATATTAAAATCACCAACAATAACAACACAGTCAAAATCAATACAGATGATAGACAGCAGTTCAGTAAACTCATCAAAGAAGGTTGCACAGTATTTAGGCGGTCTGTAAATGTTTAGGAATAAGGCTCGAGTGGAATTCAGAGCGACATATTCAAAAGAAGTAAAATGACCAAAGGACATCTGCTTGCATTGAAGAGAATCATTAAATAAAATAGCAACTCCACCTCCTTTCTTATGCGCTCTTGTTTCACTCATGAAACTGAAGTTGTGAGGTGTTGATTCAATAAGAACAGCTGCACTGTTATCTTGATTTAACCATGTTTCAGTTAAAAACAAAATGTCCAGTTTGTGCCTAACAATAAAATCATTGATTAAAAATGTTTTTCCTGACAGAGACCTGACATTTAATAAAGCTAAGTTTAATGTGGTTAAAGCTTTCTTTGCCCAATTTATTTGGACAGGCTGACGAGGAATGTACAGTATGTTAAGTTTGATAAGTTTGCAGGTTTACTATTGTTGCTTCGCAGCCTCACCTTTCTTTTTCTATAAACTAGCAGAACAGGAATTGAGAAGCCTAGCTGCATACAGGGCCCCGACTTTTCCTGGAGAGAGTCATTGGTGTCATTAGCCTTGTAGCCTGGACCCAGAAGATATCAATCATAGCATCCAAGATAGTGGATCACATCACTCCAGCTCCGAGTCCTCCGCACCGGCCTGCCCTGCCTTGCCCTGCCTTTATCAGGTAGGGGAGACAGAGGATGGTTGTGGAGCCGAGGTGGAGGTGGGGGAAGGGCAGGGCACTTTAACTTCGCCGATTGTATCAAAACTGGCTGAGGACTAGGAGCCACTTTCGGGGGTGGGGCTGGAGCTGTAAGCCAGTTTCAGGGGTGGGGCTGGAGCTGTAAGCCACAGCAGCACTGTATTGTGATGCAGGCAGTCATTAACAGTAATTGAAGTTATTTCCTAGAAAAAGAAACGAAAAAAGCAGTTTGTATGGTTTGCATTAATACAGTGATGTGTGTGGAAGTACAACAGCACTGAAACATGTGCTAATGTGAGCTCTGTGTATTCTGAGGACTGATGTCATGTGATTGCACTTTTTATCCAAGGACGGCGTTTTAAAAGTAAGAGTTCAGCGAGTCAGCTCGGCTCTTTGTCTTTGCACATTGAAACTGTTGTGATGGTTGAGCCAAAGGCCATGATTCTAAATAACAGAAATACTTGAATATAAATGCTTTAATGCTACATTTTCGTTGTCCTCCATGTGTCTCCCCCTAACTGTTTGCCTCACCCCCTCTCTCCCTCCCTCTCAGGACATAATCAGCCGTCAGATGAACTCCGTGTTCAAGGAGCTCCTGTCTCGCCAGCCTGCCATGCCGTCATCCGCCCTCGCCGCCACTGCTCCCTCCTCCTCCTCCTCCTCCTCCTCCTCCTCTCTTCCTCAAGCTGCCCCCGCTGCCAAAAAAGTCGGATTCGGCCTCAGAGGACGGGCCCTTTTCAGGCCGATGGACTAAGAGAGGGGGAGAGGTTGGAATTGCTGATTCATTGTTTAACGTTGATTATGCTGATACATGATGATACATTTGGTGAAGATCTTGATTTCTTTTTTATTGACACATGTATGATATTTGCGTCGCTGCCATCTCATAGTGCCACTAGTGTCGGTGCCGTGTTACTGTGCGTCCCGTGTGTCTGTTCTCCAGCTGCTTTTACGTTCCGGTCGTTTTTTTGTTCTCCAGGCTTTTGTGATCTTTTCTTTTTCTTTTTGGAGAATCAGGGATGTGACATCACTATGACTTTTTAAAGCGGTTGCCATGATACTTCGAGCAGCAACAAAGTACTTAAGCTGCCCCCTAGTGGCAGGTTGTGAGATCAGCTCTCCCCTGATGATGTTTGCTTCATTGAGAAAAAAAAAAGAAAACTGATCCGGGGGCCTGAGTGCCTTCACGTCTTTCACTCTTATTCCACCTGAAGAGATCCAGTAGGTTTGAGCTCTGAGTATTATGTTAATAAAAAGTCTAGTGTTCAATAATAAATAAGACAATATGCAATGAATAAGCATATATGAATTAACTATGTAAAATTAGGAAATTATCCAGAATTTTATGGAACAATTAAAGACATTTTCAAAAGTCAAGTCATTATTTTAAAATGCTATTTCACCATTTATTCATTTTTCATAAAAACTTAATTTGATTGGATATAATTTATAATGGACATGTTTGTATCAAAAGGGTCTGCTTTTATTTCATGGTGGCATTTTTCCCGATGACACTATTGTGTCATTTACAGTTTCATTTCATAAAGTCACATTTCATAATTTCATGTCACCTTTCACGATGGTGGTGCAGTCGATGCCCTCCCACCTATCGGGCCAATGCAATCTATAAAAATCTGATATTTCATCACTTATGATGACATAACATTTCATTATAATGATAATAAGAATAATGTCTTAGTCATGATATCACAGATGATTGTTTTATTTATATATCTTACACAGTTTATTCATGTGAATATTTATATCACAATGATTTATTTATTTAATATTGAACATTTTGGCGCCCCATAGATGTTAGCAGTTCGGTCAGTACTTTATAGCAGCATGCAGCGTTAGCACACACACACATACACACACACACAAAGACAGAAAACACATCCCCTTCATATGTGATACATGGCCTGATAAGCAGGCCAAAACTCAGGGCTTTTTGCAGAGTTAGAGCCGGGCTAACTCAGGTTTGGCTTCGAAAGGAACAAGTACGACTTTCTACACTCAGGGCTTTGGTTGACTCGCTCTTCAACTGGAAACATGTGCCCTATAGCCTCAAGAGCCAAAAAACGGCCCCCACACCAGAGAGGATTCAGTGGCTTCCTCTGGTTTAAACTGTGAATGCAACGGGCGACATTTCTGTCGCCACTTTGGAAACTCTTGTCACACATTTTGGCCCCGCTCTGGATAGATCTATAGCACCGTCCACAGGTCTCCTTGTTTCAGGATGTTTGCAGTGAGGTGTACATTTAACTTTGTTCTCATGGCATCTCCCCTCTGTCTTGTTTCAGTATTGGAAGCATAGAAGTAGAATCCTTTTTTAAAATCGATTCTGCCCCTGTGATTAAAACACCCTGTTATTCTGGATCACTGTTTGATAATGTCACTAAATTGACTGTGTCCAATTGTATATGTGGTTAAAAAAGAAACTAAATTCAATAAAGATGATAAAGAGATGAATGATCAAGGGTTGTCGTGTATTTAAACATTTTAACGACTGTATTCCAGGAGAGGATGTGCAGGGGGCCAAGTTTGGCTTCAGCCCTTCCTGACAGAAATTTCCTCAGGTTTAGGCAACAAATCTACTTGGTTAGGTTCAAGAAAGGATCATGGTTCGAAAGAAAATAAACCTTTTCTGGTAGAAAGCCATAAAGGAAACACTTCTCCTGTGTGTTCAGCTTTTTAGCTCCTAAAACTGTAATTGTAACATAATGCAATATTCAGTCATCACTGCGTACCTAAGCTGTCCAGTACGGAAGCCTTGAGAGGCTAACCCTAACCCTAATTTTCTAAGGCTGATCTAAATAGTTTAGGACTTAAGAACAGGTGAAGAAAAAGGTTTTACCTGGATCATCTTTCCTTATTTCCTGTTTCCTTTCTTTCCATCTCTGAAACAGGTGAAGAAAAAAAAGTTATTTAGTTTTTAAGTTTTTAAGTTGCCTAATTTTCTTCCGTAAAACCAGGTGAAATGTTTTTTTGGTGTTGGTGATTTTTGTGTTTTTTAACTGTTTGTTGATGTAATACTCATTTGGAACACACGGCTAGTGGGCAGCACGTTCTAAATAGGACTAAAAGCATGTTTTAATTCCTCCATGCACTCTAAACACAAGGTACATCATTTGTGTGCTAGCAAGTTATGTAACACTATTGACATGTCTTTCATTTGACTAGAAATACATTTTTCATCAGCGCTATGTGCCGTCCTATTTGGAACATGGCTTAATGGTGCAGATGGAAAAGAAAAGTAACTTAGAAAAATTATCTTGGCAAAACGTTTTTGTACACCTAGCAACGTCCATCTTTTTCAAACATGCAGGAACTTAGAATGATTGTTCTGGCAAACCTGTTCTTAAGTCATAAACACAGGAAAGAAAACTATTTAGATCACACTCAGATAATAGATCACCAGAATATGTATTTATCTCACTGGCCTCACTGGGCTTCTGTAGTCCAGAGGACCAAAATAGGCAATGAATGCTGGGCACAGCACCGTGCCGGACTTGCACAGTCACATCCCCCAGTGAGCCAGCCCCAAGTGCTCCTGCATCTGAGCTGAAGTTAGAACTTCTTTGAGTAAAGTTAAACTAAATCCAAGTCAGTAATGAATGTAATGCTAAATTGGATTCAATACTCAGAGTTTGTTCATTATCTCAATCGAGTTCAGTTGCCTGCGACAACAGAGCTGGGGATGATTCCTCAACTTTCTTTATGTAACTCCAGTTCATTACTACACGTGACTTGGAAAACAGCTGATCTTAATTAACGCCAAGGAGCTGCAGGTGCGCAGTTGCAATGTTAAACAAAAGTTGTCGCGTTGAACCAGGTGGCAAAGTAAAGCCAATGTGGAAGTTCCTTAAACGTGCATTCTCTCTACTGGCCAGCAGGGGGCGACTCCTCTGGTTGTATAGAAGTCTATGAGAAAATGACTCTACTTCTCTCTTGATTTATTACCTCAGTAAACATTGTAAACATGAGTTTATGGTCTCAATCTCTAGTTTCAAGTCTTCTTCAACACAGCATGATGTTCATTTAGTAACTTATGGTCCATTTAGAGTCAAATAGACCATAAAGCAGAGTATGCTTTAGGGCGGGGCTTACTGTGATTGACCGGTCGCTCCCAGTGTGGGAGTTGTATGTGTTTTCCTTTTAGAACTTTTCCCCTTTCACAGTGTGTTTTCAGCTCATGAAAGTAAATTGTAACATTATTGTCTCCTAAAAGGTCTTACTCAGCATTCTGTTCTACTTAGCTCCACCCTCTCGTGTCACCTCTAGTTGCAAAAAAACAATATGACGACGGCCAAATCGCAGAAGTCGAGGCATCAAAATGGCAGTCCACAAACCAATGGATAACATCACAGTGACTACTTCTCATACAGTCTGTGGTTTGATCTGATAATGCTTAGGGCAGTGATTGCATTTCGGGAGCACGCTGATGTTACATCTGAGGAGTCTCAAGATCATTAATAACGTTTGAAAATAAGAAAATATAGATTTCTTTTGTCTGACTTCTCTCAACTCTTTGCCTCTTTATTACGAAATACTGGAAATTTGCCCACTTTCTTAAAACTCTTCAAATGACACAATCTAAGAAGGAAACACGCACTCTGATTTGAGCTGAGACATGCAATGCAACCTTGGACAATAAGGCCGAGGTGTGACGAGTAGAGATAGTAAAAAGGTTTTGGAGCGTTTATTCTCAGTGAATGGATTTTGGTGAAGATCTTGCCGAGACAAAGCTGCACTGTAACTGTGCAAGGAGATCGATTATTTTCAGAAAAAAAGCAAATATTGAAATAAATATACTTCCAAGTGACCTACCTGTTAATCAATAAAAACATGGTCCAACAATATAAAACATAGATTTGAACCAAGAGGTAATTTCACATCTTGACTGTTATGGAGTAAGTCAGTACTTTAGAGCAGCATGCAGCGTTAGCTAGCATACACACACAAAAGAAGTATGGCTGGATAAATCTGAGTCTGAATTTACACTTGTTTCCTGTATTGTTGGAGTGTGTGTTGATTGTTTTAAATTTCTGTGTACGACGGCACCCGAGTGCTGTAAGGCGATCTTTCCGGGCCCAACCGCTCCTCCTAAAATAACCCCTTCCACCCACACACACACACATACGCACACACATACACACACATGGAATAAGAAGCACTGAAACACATTAGCACTTCTGGTGTGTGTGTGTGTGTGTGTGTGTGTGTCTGTGCCTCTGTGCCTCTGTATGAGCTCTCATGAGCCAGCTCAGCTCTGAGGGACATTTGTGATTAAGCGGTTGAACTGATCTCATTGACATTTCAGATTAGCACTCTCTGCAGGGCTCCCCTCTGGCCGCAGGCCTCTGTCACTGATACAGGATTAAGATAGCACTTTGAGAAAGGTAAGTCAGACACAAGATTCATCATTTATACTGCTGCTGACCCTGTTGTAGGTCTGCTGCGATGAGGGTATGAGTTGCAAATACAGTTTTACACTTTCGGTTCATGCACATTTTGTATAAAATCTGATACATGCGATTTGATTAAAAGTCTTTCATGCAAGCTGTAAAAGACTTTGAACCATGTCTCAAGATAAAAATAACACAATTCAGCTTTTAAAACGACCAGCAGCTATTTACAGACTTTGGTATAGCTTCTTTTTTGGGGGGCTAAAGAACAGGTGGCAGCGCTCGGCTCACTGTGACACGCTACATGCCTGCTGCAGGAGTGTATTTGTGTATGTGTGTGTGTGTGCATGTGCATTGGTCTGCGGTATGAATGTGTGTATGTCAATGTCAGACGAGACCAGGAGAGGGCGACTGCAGGTTTGCCCATGTGTCTAATTCTCTGTACCTCCATCTATCTTCGTGTGAAAACAAACGTGTGCCTCTCTCTTCCCTCGGGCGAGGATGATGATGGTGAGCGACGACTGCCTGGTGGAGTGTAAGATTGATGATGACAGCGATGAAGAACAGATAAACACGCCTCCTCCTCCCCCGGAGTTTGCGTCCAAAGCCCCAACCCCAGCGCCTGAACCTCCGACCCCTCCCACGGCCCCTGCCACGCCCAGTCCCACGGCCCCTGCCACGCCCATACCCACGCCCAGGCCCACAGCAACATTTCCTGTCAACAGGGACCCATATGGCATCAACCAGCACCTAAAGGTTCGCTTCACCCTTTTCCACCCTCTCTCTATTTTGTATTCCAGAGCAGTGTTAGCAGTCGGTTTGATGTATAATAATATATCAAATAATAACTTCTCATCCCCCTCTGCTGCTTTCACGTGTGGTGTAGTCTCAACGAAAATAACGTCCACAAGGTATAGGACATTTCTGCAAGAAGCTTACTACAACTCGTATTTACGTTCTTTTGTTAGGTGGCGAGCTCTGGTGGCCGTCGTAATTATTTTAAGTTGTGTACTATGTTACTACATTAGTACGTATGTAACTACGTTAGTACGACCGTAACTATGTTCGTACGTATGTAGCTACGTTAGTACGTATGTAACTACGTTAGTACGTAACCATGTCATGTACTGCGTCACGTAACGTGATAACTAGGTCACAAACCACAATCTTTCCCCTAAATGTAACCCAGTAGCTCCGTTTCACAATGACAAGCAGGTGTTTAAAAACACAATTTCACAATGTTAATGTCACATCTATGTTGCTTTGTGAGTCATCGGCAAACGACGTAGTCTGTCGTCTAGGTATGGGGACGTGTTGGGTGTACCCCAGGGTTCCATTTTAGGCCCTATTTTATTTTGATTGTATCTGCTTTGACTGGAGTCGCTTTTTAGAAAATATACCATCCCTTATTGTTGCTAAGTTCATGACAAGCTGCTTTATTTTCCCTTAAAACCAAGCAAAACACATGATGTTCAGTCACTACTAAGTTGTCTTGAAGATGTCAACGGCCAACATTTTAAGATAGAGGTCTTAATCACCGGTTGCATAGATTTCACTAGTTGTGTAGGCAAACTCCTTGGGCCTCTGTCCTGGAAATTATTGCAGTTCAGCAAGATAATCTTCACAAATGAAGATTACTTTTATGATTTTTGAAGCGTGAATGTAAAAAAGCTAACTTAGGGCAATAAACAAACTCCACCACGGTCACCAACAAAAATCTTCAAAATGAACTAGAAGGATAATATATATTGACGTAGAGCAAAACGTTAAAATCTCTTGTGCCAAAAAGAACTTCAGTCAACACTTGCTCTATAAATAAACTGACTTGACTCGACACTCTCTCGTCCCTTGCTTGTAGGTGGAGGTCAGTGAAGTGCTGGCGGAGCCGGCCACACCTCACAGCATAGACAAAGTGTGGCTTTACAGTGTTGCTGGCTTCGAGACAACTCGTATCTGGACGTACCGCTGCCTCTCCTTGCTGCTTGCCGTGCCCTTCGCTCTCCTATGTGGTATTTCCCTGGCCATTCTCGCCTGTCTACACGTCTGGTACGCTGATGCAGTAAAAACGCACAATGCAATCCTTACATTACATTAACATGAATGATAATCAGCTGCTCATTTGAACTCAACTACAAATGCAATGTAACATTTAGCTTGTTGGTAAACTAACGGCTTACATTCCACCACGGAAGTATTTTAGCCAAATAATCTTAATTTAGTCAACCACGAAAAAAAGCAGTTTTCCATTTTGATTTCGTTTCTTTTATATGATTGATATCTTTCTTTCCGTGTCATGCACATAATGTGCCCAACCCTCGTGGGTTTCTAAGACATCAAAAATACAGCTGCAGTGGACACACATTCCATTAAGTTTCATTCAACTACAAAATGACAGGTTACTACACCGCTCGGTCTTGAACAAAACATTCTGCCTTCTCTCCCAGGCCTGGCAAATAAAATCTGCTACAAATACGATTCCTTTCCTGAAGCACAACTCAAGTTTTTCACAGTCATCCAGCCACAAGAATTCAACATAAATGGAAGTAATTTTACGTCAATGTGAGCCTGACATCACTAGACCAAATTGCCAATGTGAACTAGTTTGGAACATCCCAGTTTATTTTCCAAGGGGTGTTGTCAATGGGAGACTAGCAAGAAACCAGCGGCCATGTCTGTCTGTGTAGATGGCCAATCACAGTACAGTGTGCCAAGATCAGATGGTGTTTTATGAGTTTGTAATCTGCACTCTTATTTACAGTCTTTGTTTTAAACACGCCACAATATCAGATAAACAATTGTGATTGGCTCAGCACGTCTAAGGCCGCTGGAATTTTTGTAAAGCGGAAGAGGACCATCTGCATCTAACAGAGAAAACAAAGCTTTCAGATTCATCTGGTTCCCTGACAAATCTAATGCAGCATTTTCTTTCAAAACTGTGTAAATTATAGTATTTCTTTAATGTGTCTGAATGTTCCTGCTGTTAAAACAGTTGAGCATTTTGGAAATCATGTTAATTGACCATCTTGCCGAGAATCATATGAGCAGATTGATACCACTCTCAGATATTATAGTAATAGTAATATGAAGCTACAGCCAACAGGTGATTAGATTAGCTTAGCACAAAGGCTCAAACCAGCTACCCTGGCTTTGTCCAAAGGTAACAAAAGCCACCTACCAGCACCTCTAAAGCTCACGAGTTGGCACATTATATCTCGTTTGTTGAATCTCTACAAATGTTGGTTGAAGATGGAGTCTTGTTATCACCGTGAGGTTTGCTCAGCAACCAGCAGAAATCGAGTCATGGGTTAACAATCTGCATGTTTTGCACCAGAAGCATTGCCTGGTCAGGGATTTGTGACCTACAGTCAAATGAATTAACTTATGCATGCTACATACGCTCGCTGCTCCCTACCTGACCTTAGGCGACAAGGGCCTCACTATAATTTACACTCCTTCAAAATAATGAGTAATAAATCTGTGTCTTAACTCCTCTGTATGTCCTGACAGATTCCTTTGAATAATTCTCCCCCTCTCTCGCTCTAGGTTTGTGGTGCCTTGCCTACAGCTGAGCAACACCTTCCTTCCATGCCTACGGTCCCTGTGTATGTGTGCTGTGAATGCTTTCATCGCTCCCTTCTGTACGTCTCTCGCTCTCTGCTGCAGTCAAATCACCATTTCACTGTCGAACAGGGACTGGCATCAAGTGAGAGACAAAGAGACTGTATGAATGTGAGACATGACGAGTGATATCGAGTGAGTGAGTGAGTGAGTGAGTGAGAGAAATGATTGTGTCTTTTATTGTGATTTTTAATTGGCATAGTTCTGCATAATGTGAATGCCATTTGAAATGTTTTCTATATAAAGCCAATTCTTACAAATAATTTGTATTATTATGATTATTATTATGATTATGATTATTACTGTTGTTGTTGTTATTATTCTGTACTATGTGAATGGATTTTACAGATATTTTCACAGATGAGAATAAAGTTGATTTAATCAATCAATGACTGCTTTTTAGTTTTTTAGCTAATCAGCAGAAAATTAATCAGAAATGTATAATTCTGGTCTTCGTTTAAGAAGCAAAACATTTAAATTAATTTGTATAAAATGTTTTTTTTAAATTTATCATTTAATAAATCAATCTTCAATGAGGGAAATAAAAGTTAGTTGGAAGACTTCTAAGTTTTCTTCTGTCTTTTTTCTGTTTCTATATTTCATTGGTGATTTGAACAATCCAATATACATATCTTTATTCGTCTCTCTCAATTTTACATAAATACATTTGCCTGTTGCTGTGGGGCGGCACAATTCCGAGGTTTCCTGAGGTACATGAAGGCATCATATATAATTACCCCTTAACTACCCAGCATGCACTCTGTCGCCGCCATTTTTCTTGTTGTGGTGTGCCGGGGAGGTCTGCATCTGCCTTCACAGTTCTGGAGAAAAACAATCTGTTTTATTTCAGAATTTAACGTCTCTCTTTGTTTATTGTGGATTAAACTCTCAGCTCTCGCGAGCGTCGAGAGCAAAGAAAGCAACATGGCGCAGTACAAAGGAGCTGCCAGCGAGGCTGGGAGAGCCATGCAGCTGATGAAAAAGCGAGAAAAAGAAAGAGAGCAGCTTGAACAGCTGAAGCAGAAGATTGCAGAGGTTTGCGACTTAGCCTTTTACCCTAAGTTATAACATGTTTATTAAAATACCTCATAAATCAGCCTCATGACTGTTTGTCAAAACAATTAGCTAGGTATAGCATGGAGACCCGTGAAGGGGCCAGAGAGCTGCGTCAGTGAAGGAGAGCCGTGGCTGTGTTTTCAAACTCCTACGTAACGTTTGAGTCCAGTTGATGATAATGTGAAGTAAAGCTCATATATTATACCGTACAGTCTCCCATAGGCACCCTGCTGTCACTTGTACTGCTTTAGAGAAGTGGCAGGACAACCTTAACCCACCTCCTGCTCTCTGCTGCGTGTCTGTCCCCTCACAGGACAACATGGTCAAGTCCAACATCGACAAGAAGTTCTCAGCTCACTACGATGCTGTGGAAGCAGAGCTGAAGTCCAGCACAGTTGGTACGAGTCTGTTGCTGTTGGACGTCACGTGAACCCTTTACATTTTGAGATGTACAGTCACATACAGATGTATTTATACTTGTGTTATTAATGTATTGAAGTTGCACTACATTCTGTCACACACGCATGCCTTGACCGGCCGACAACGTGACCCAAAAAGGATGTTCGACTTGTTTGTGTGCCTCCGTCAGGTCTGGTGACGCTGAATGATATGAAGGCCAAGCAGGAGGCGCTGGTGAAGGAGAGGGAGAAACAGCTGGCCAAGAAGGAGCAGTCCAAGGAGCTCCAACTGTGAGTTGGCTCGCTGTGAGCCCAGAAGCTTTTGGTTGGTGATGTAGAGCACGAGGCTCTGCATCGGTTCAAAACAAATGACGCACATGAATTTGATGCATTGTAGCAAGAGACAAACTATTGATTGCTGCTCCCAGCAGTTCAAAAATATATCTGACCAAACAATAGCACCAAAGCACAAATCCTGCAGATTGTATCTTAATCAGATATTTAACATTTAGCCCAAACTATGTGGACAGGGCTGTGCTTTTGTGTACTTGTTTTTTCATGGTTTGAGCAAGGCCCCTTTAAGGGAAGAGTAACTTTGTTATTGTTCAACCTTTTCAACCCTATTCTTCCAATGTGTTTGTGTCGAAGGGACTATTGAGGACAACAACTGTTTGAAATAGGTCAAGTTTTTGGGGAGCAGGCTGTAGCCGGCACCTGTGAGAGCGTCGGTGTAACGTTACGTCACTAAAAGTGCTTGTTGTGGCCGCTGATATACTCGGACTGTTATTGTTAGTGTCTGACAACATAATGGAAAGAACCCGACTGAGAAATACTATTTTCTATACCTATGGCATGAGCCATGAGTCTGTTTGTTAGTGTGTCCAAGTCCTGCTCAAGGAGACATCTCGTTGTGAAAGCTGAATATCAGGGAGCAACAGGTCCCAGTCTTTACAGCGTTCCTCCTCGGGGGGGTTGCTTTTAGATAACACTGAGCTGTGCTTTCTGTACTCCCAACACAACAAGCTCGGCTCCAGCCGGCACTTGCGTTCCCGCCCCTGTCTTCCGTCAACACTTGACCTCACCAGATTTCAGATCGAGGCTTTTCCTGTAGCGAGACCCTTTCCATGATGTTGTCAGACACTTATAATAGCAGTATGAGCCTGTCAGTGGCAAAACACAAGCACCTTTAGTGGACGTAAATTACATTACATTGCAACTTACAGTATATAGCGACTGCCGTCGTCTCGGCGCTTTCGCTCAATACTGGACCAATTTCAAAATATGTCGTTCCCCCCTTGGTCCTTCATAAGCAAAAACATTTGAAAATACAGCCCATGTTGAGACAAACAAAACTTACATTTAATGCTACAGCATACAACCATATTTTAGAGCAGTGGTTCCAAACCCAGGGTGGTTCTGTGTGGAGAAACTTGACCGGCCTGCACATAGCGCTGACCTCAGCAGCTTCAGGATGAACCGGGGCGCTCGCTGTGAGCCGGGCCTTATTAATCCAAATCAAAGGCTTTACATCACGTCACGGTTGGACCTCACGAATGCCCTTGTGGCTGAATTTGGAGCAGCCTGGTGCCGACATCTGGTGGAGAACCTCTAAAAGCTGAACTTTATTATGGTCGGGGTAGACTCTATCAGAACTATTTAGTGCGCCGTGTCGTCTGACCACAGTGGAAATGTAAAGTGTCGATATTATTGTTCTGGAAGGCAGAGTTGAAAAGTCGGGAGCTGACGTAATATTGTAAAACATAGGGTGACGAAAGAGAGCTGGAGAGAGAGGTTCTATAACAGGTCAATGTTTCTTACTGTGTAAAACGGACGCAGTTGGTTTCGTAGACTGTAGAGTCCTTTCTACAGATCGTTCTGCTTCTCGCGTTAATAAGCAGTTATGTGGTCGAGGATGATTTTCTTCGCAACTTCTTTTGTTTCCAAGTTGCATGAGACTTCATAATCGTAACCTCACGAGCTAGATGTTGTTGTCAATTCCCGATTTGTAACGAGCAGTCCTCAAATCCACTCCTTGTGGAAGGCGGTCATCCTCGGGCCGACTTCCCCGTCTCTCAGAGGCTGTGGCAGCTTTTAGAGCCGCAGTGAAGGAAGTGGCCATGTCTGGTTTGTCAGGAAGTGGGATAAATAACGCTCTGAATTTAGGATCCAGATTCGCGAAAGCACCGTTTGAAATGAGGACTGTTTGGCCATCATCTCTTTTTTTTTTTTTTTTTTTTTTTTTTTTTTTTTTTTTGTGGTACGTCTACCTTTCTATTGTGGTTGTTCATCACTCACGCCTTTCTGTGTGCAGCAAGCTGGAGAAGCAGAAGGAGAAGAAGCGAAAGGAGGAACAGAAGAGGAAGATAGCCAGTTTATCGTTCAACCCGGAGGACGAGGGCGAAGAGGAGGAGGAGGAGGAGAACGAAGACGAAGAGCTGGACTGTGAGTGTTTGCGTCGTAGTGATCAGGAAACACACGCAGAGGATCAGCTGTGTGCTGTACCTCGCTCAAGCTTTTCTCATTTGATTTGTGTCTTGTGTGATTTTCCCTTTAAATCATTTCAGGCTTATTAAAGTCCTTCGACGGCCTCTAGATTATTTTCTCAGAGCGATTGATTTATTGATTGCTGTCGGAATGTAATGAGATTATCAGCAAATATGACATCACTGTTTTTGAAGATTTACAAGCCGAGCTTTTAATGTCAGATTTGATGATTTGTTCCTTCTAAAAAAACATGCCTATGTTGCAGAATTAGTTGCTTTCTCAATATATATTTATTATATATATTATATAGTTTAGTCATTTTGTTGCTTATTTATTGTAAAATAACAAAAATGTCATCTGGTCGTATTTACACTTTGGTTTTGCACGGATTAAAGAAGATATAACACGTTTGTCTCATGATGTTTGTCTCTCAGACTCTCCAGCTAGGAAGAAGTATCTGGGCAAAAACCCAGACGTGGACACAAGTTTCCTTCCCGATCGAGACAGAGAGGTGAGGCGAATGGGAATTAATCTTCTGCTTCATTTTTTAAATGCATTTATTTATTTATTTTTAGAGGGAAACCATCCTACTTGGCTCTCATTTCAACAAAAAGCTTGGATTGACAAAACCTTTCTACGGGTGCTCCGATCAGGACTTTTGGGGTTAAATACAGGCTCACTCTACTGTTCTTATTCTGTTAGCATCGTCTGATCAAACGAAATGCTGCGTAACGGACCTCTAACTTTGAATCATACATTGAGGTACGTAAAGCTCACAGCTGTAACGTCACTGATGCTAATGTACACACAGGCACCGACACATCAGTGGGCTGAACAGAGCGGCTGCTGGTAGTAGATGTGACTATAAAGTGTAAGCTAATGAAGAAGACTAAACCCAAACGCTGCCATCTGTCTGAGCTCAGCTGCCTATGACACCGCAGAGACCGACCTCTGGCGGTGCACTACAGTTCATCAATACGGCATGATAGAAAGGTCAGCGTTGTTTATTTATGACTGTATCTAAACACCCTGGAGTACCATAATGCCACCCGAGCCTACTGGCGAGAAAGCAAGCGAACGAGTATTGTAAACGTTTCAATTCAAAGTTGTTGTGTGATCTGATCGGCCTCTATAGTATGTATGGAGCATCCTAAAGCCGTACCCTCAGTGAGTCTTTTCATCTAGTTCACACAGCGGTAAAGTTTACACTCTTAAACTGTTGAGATGCTCATTTGTCATGTATCCTCTCTCTAATGTTTTGTGAATGCAACATGGCCCTCCTCTAAAAAAAAAACAGGTTACATTTTCACTTCTTGTGTTTTTGTCTGCTTTCTGTGTTCAGGAGGAGGAGAATCGTCTCAGAGAGGAGCTCAGGCAGGAGTGGGAGCTCAAGCAGGAGAAGATTAAGAGTGAGTTGAGTGTAACTCTAATCACAAGCAGACATTCCGTGACCAGTGTGTCTCGTTGTGGTCAAACGTGTCAGCTGTGAAGAATTCCTCCCTTTTTCTGTCGTTTCCCCGCTTTACACGCACAAACATGCACGCTCTCAGTCCCAAATAACGTTTCTTTGTCTCCAGGTGAGGAGATTGAGATCACGTTCAGCTACTGGGACGGCTCTGGACATCGTAAGACTGTCAAGGTAAAGCACGTCGGGCCGCAGCACCGGTTCACTGTTCAGTTCGTAAAAGGCCACAGAAGCTGATGTAAACCCTGTGAAGAGAATTGATAACTGGGACATGTACGGGCAGATTCCCCACTTTCCCCACCGGTCCCTTGGTCACACTGTACACTTAACATCGTGTTTACTCTCTTTGAGTCTTCCTGATGTCTTTGTGTGTATTTTTCGCCCGCAGATGAAGAAGGGAAATACCATCCAGAACTTCCTGCAGAGGGCGCTGGAGGTCCTCAGAAAGGACTTCAGCGAGCTCAGGTGAGAGGACAAAAAGTAGTCTCAACCAAACACACGCGGTCAAAACAACATCAGTGAATAGTTGCAGGAGAGGAAACATCAAATGTCGTAAGGCAAGTTTATTTGTAGAGCACATTTCAACAACAAGGCAATTCAAAGTGCTTCACATAAAACCATTAAAAGCATCAAAACATAAGGCAAAAGAAAAGGGAGATTTAAAAACAATTAAGAACATTCATTGAAACACTAAAAAGCAGTGTAAGAAGTAACGTGCAGGAAATTGAATAATATCCTTGAAAGCCCTTTTATGGGATTGTAGTCCTCTGGTGATATAGTTTTGTAGATTTGTGTGTCGTCTGCATAATTATGACAACACACTTTGTTGTTTTCCATAATCTGAGCTAGTGGAAGCATGTAGATGGTTCGTACCGTATTATATTAACTATTATATTGCAACAGCATCCTGTACGGCTCATCCACCAACATCATCAACAAACTACAATACATCCAGAACTGCTCTCCCACTCACCCCAGTCCTT
This sequence comes from Anarrhichthys ocellatus, assembly GCF_004355925.1. Taxonomy (NCBI): domain Eukaryota; kingdom Metazoa; phylum Chordata; class Actinopteri; order Perciformes; family Anarhichadidae; genus Anarrhichthys; species Anarrhichthys ocellatus. The sequence continues at coordinate 695,704 of NW_022280141.1, forward strand.
CAGAACCTCCAGATGCAGTTGAAACTCTTATTTGAAACCAAACCAACGCATATAACAGAGATAGATAGACACACATGCTAGAACTCACTCAGCTACACACAGACTGTCTCCCCCTTCTCCCACTGCAATGATGACGTCAAGCTCTGTCGTCTGCCACAGCGACGTCTCTGATAACCTTCCAACCCCACACACAGAGGCTTTAAACCCGGGGAAATGTCGTTTCACATTTATTCTACATTAATGTGTGAATTCATTTGACTTCATCTCTTCTTTGTGCAGGTCTGCAGGAGTGGAGCAGCTGATGTACATCAAAGAGGATCTGATCATCCCACATGTAAGCTCCGACGGCTCAGCTGCTGCTTGACTTTGTTTTGATTCGGTTGGTCTGGCGTTCTGGTGCTGCAGCTTATACGACACCTTCAGTGTTTATTTCTCTAAATGTTTTTATCATTCTCGAAGAAGGTTGAACTGAAAGGATGTCAAAGAGCAACAGTATGAACAAAGACCCAATGTCCCCTTCCTTCTCATCCAGCCCATGCCTCTACTGGACAAACTGAAAATAAACATCAAAAACCTTCAAAAACAAATAATTCGTTCATTAAAAATAATTTATAATTCATCATCATTGTTACTTATAGCCCTCCTAACCAGCAAGGCTCCTCTCGAGTTATTCATGATGCAAACTGTCTTCTCAGTCAGGAGACCAACATGATTATCACAGTTATTTTGATCCATATTCAGATCACGTTTACTCTCTCGATTATTCATTGATTTTAGGGACAAGATATTTAGATTCCACTTCCACATAAAGTGCTGCAGAGATGACGTATCTTTGGAGGGAAACCCAGGAACCTAGCATCGCTGTGGTTCCCTCGACAGATAGCCAGTTGGATTATTGCAGACAGTGAGACTGGCCCCCTTTCACAGTTCATCTCCTAGAAGCAAAATAGAATCAAATCAACAAAGCACTGCTGTCACTTTACTGTCGTGCTACATTCCTGTTAATGAAGAACTGTTCAAACGAGTGACATCCATTATATTACTCTTCTACTCTGGACTGCGGGTTTCTCATAGACTCTAGCATGACAGCTCCCCCAAAGTAAAGCCGAAACATCTTGAAACGGAGCATTTGCAAATTGGAGGGCGACATACCTCAAGACATGCTCTGTGTGGACGTTGCTGTTTTTTATTCCAAATATTTGAGGATGTTGTAGTGCAGAGAAAGAGTTTAATTTGTCTTTGTCTGTTTCTCATTCAGCACCACAGTTTCTACGACTTCATTGTAACCAAAGCCAGAGGCAAATCTGGTAAGTGAACAACATCTTTCAGCCCCATTCTCTTACTAAACTGTGATTTTTTTTTTTTTTTGTTACACTTTTAAAGAACACCAAACATTGCACCATGAGTATTTGCTCTGTACTATATATGGAACACCATGAAGTTGAGCTGTATATCCTCCCACAGGTCCTCTCTTCAGCTTTGACGTCCACGATGACATTCGACTGGTGAACGACGCCACCGTTGAGAAAGACGAGGTGACGATTTTATTTTACAGCAAAAACAAGAGATTGTGAGAAGAAATGAACCGAATTTTTTGGTCGATCTGAACCACTGAACCAACCTTGATGTCCGAAGGAACTAAAGATGGTTAACAGAACATCTACGTATCGGTCAAAGGCCGTTGTTACACTTTGTCTTTTCAATGCGACCCGTGTCGTCCGATCACCATTAACTGTCGAGTCTGTACGCTCCGAGATCAGATCGATCCGATCGGCCAGGCCTTGTGTCGAGGTGGCACATCTGATCACAAAAGAAGCATTAAAAAGAGGAGTGTAACCACGGCCAACACTGAAACCCTAACAATTACCAAGACCACTGTTTTCTTTCTGTTCTTTTTAAGGCTCAAATGCGTGAGTGGCTTACAATATCTCTGCTTTATTTATTGCTGGATGAATGTCTGGAAATCTGTTTAGGAATTTGGCTGTTTTCTTTTTATACATTTCATGATCGACTGCTGCACCTGTTAGATTGATATTTTTGTCAATGTAACATTCCTGCTAAACAGTTCTCTGCTGTCCATATTCACGGTGGAGCTACTCACACGACTATGACGCTCAACTATGTTTTCTTTGTCATCTTATGTCAGTAGGTCAGTTCATACGTCTCAACTTGAGGTGTGGGTTCTTTTTTTTGGGGTTTCTGCGTTTAGAGAGCTAATCCAGTCTTATTATTTTGCCTCAAGTCTCATGCAGGTAAAGTGGTGCTGAGGAGCTGGTATGAGAAGAACAAGCACATCTTCCCCGCTAGTCGCTGGGAGCCATACGATCCAGAGAAGAAATGGGACAAATATACGGTGAGGGTCTCTAAATGTCAGCATTCCTTACCCAGTTCCCCCTCAAGCATCATTCCAGTTTCATCTGATCGTAAATCTCATCTTTCACACGGGTACAAAGGCTGGCGCGTATGTTCCGTAGTAAATGATTTGTAGCTGTTTGTTCTGAGGTTGACACTGTGGCGTGCACGTTGAGTACTGAGTCAAAGGCAGCTGGACTTGCTGTGTAGCCAACAGGCTTCAACAGTTCCTCTTGAGTTTTCTGTCATTTAACATCTCTGGATGATTCCGAGCTCGGTGTGATCTCACCGTCTAGAATGTATAAAAAGCACTTTTCGTTGTTTTTTTTGATTTTGCGTTGAACTTAAATGGCGAGGATTTAGAAACTGTTACCAATCACAATGTTGACCATGACGAACCCTCCTGTCTTCACTTTATTAAACTATCCAGAACTCATTTAAAAGAAAAAAAACAGGTTGAGGTTGGTCTCTCTTAGCTGCACAAATCTTTAACCTGATGATGTGCACGTTTGTCAGATTTGATCATTAGCATAAACAGAAGCAATTGGAAGTGTGGTTGTTTGAGGTGCTTATCCACAGTCGGAGTATTACCTGCAGTAGGTGGAGAAACAGACAAGCAAAGCAATGGTACTGCTGTAGACGTATTTTAGACACCTAAATGAATCTATATCAGTGAAAGTGTACGTTACGTTTACAATATTATCGCCGGTCTACCAGCCCTGTAAGATGGGGAACTGAAGCCGCTGTGCTTCACACAGCAACACAAACAAACCAACCGCTTGGTAGAACAACAACCCCCGTGTTCTGCGAGGTGAAAATGTCAAAGGAGTCTTAAAGAGAGCATCGATAACGGCATCAGTTCCCCGTCGGCAAGGTAAAATGGTAGAAATATTCGTATTAGAGCGTACACTTAAACTGAATCAGCATGCTCTCTTTCATACCACAAGACTCCATTAAAAACAACAGTAAGTTTACCTCGTGGGACACGAGAGCTGCTGGTCTACCGCTGCCTTGAGCGGTTAGTTTGTTCGTGATGTTGTGTAAACCACAACAGCTTCAGTTCCCCATCTTCAAAGGTTTCAAAGGGCTGTCTGTCTAAGCGTTGGAAATATTCCAAAGTTAGCGTATATTTAAACTGATTGGTTTTAGGTGTGTAGGTAGTACATTACGTTGCTCCCATGCTGGTACTTCTGTCTGATTCTCCAACTCCAAACTACTGTAGGCAGTAATACACTGTCTATGGAGTAGTACCTCATATAACCCAACTTCAAAGAACCCAAATTCTCCCTTTGTCTCTAGTCGGCTTTATATTTAATTGTATCCAGTCTGATTGAGGCTTTGTGATTTTCGGCCCTCTGGACTGAGGCAGCATCTGTACTTGTTTTGTAAATGATGATATAGGACAGACTTACAAACTCGGAGGTAAACTCTGAGATCATGTTTTCACAAAAACGCATGTGGCTGAAATACATCTACACATGTCAGGAAAAAGAAGAGGAATGGAAATGTATACTTTTAAGCTCTCATCGGGGAAACTGGGGTAACAGCCCTGTGGTTGCAGTACATCACCGCTCCGTCCGTTCCGATTGTTCTGTGAGGACAGAAAGCTCCCCAGCGTGGTGGAGCTGCCAACTTCTTCTTGCATGCGCACGCTATGGCATACCACTGGCCCACCCAGATGCCTGTCACACACACACACACACACACACACACAGAGACGATTTTTCTACCACCTGTTGATGAAGAAATAATGTTTAATTTAAGGTCAACTTCGGAAACATAAAATCAAAAACACTCAAGTCGGCGTGACTAGATCTGCTGAAGAAGGGCACAGATATGTTTAGATGTGTATATTTCTGTGACATGCTTCAGCCCTCATTTTGCGTTTGTTTGTTTTTCAGATCCGGTGAAACAGCTGTCCTCTCCAGCCTCTGGAATCCCAGATGCAAACTTTTTGTTGTTAACGTCCTTCTTATTTTACTCTACATATTTCATCAATGCTTTATCAGGATTTGATCAAAGTATTGATTTATTTTTTTATTTTTTTTTACTTGGTATTTGAAATACTAGTTTTCCCTCCAACATGTATTTGAACTACCAATGCAATGTTTCCTGTGAAAACAAACCCCACGCTCACATGTGTACAGCTCATGAACATGTCTCAGCATCGATGCGTAATAAAATGAACCTGGCTCAGGATTCTCTTGGCTCCCGTTGAAAGGATGTTTGTCATTCCTTCACACTTTTAGGTCAAGTGAGAACGCGTTGTTGTTATCCATGAGACTTTTGGGATTCGAACCCACTCCGTGCCTCCTGCTGCCGCAGCACAAACCAACAAGTCAGGCAGCGTGACTATTAACAGAAAGAAGGCTTTACCTCCGCCCATAGCCTGAAGACACCACTCCCCCTCATCATCTTTTCTGCTTCCTCCCAGCTTCCTGTCACTTACTCTCCTGCACCACGAGGACACTCTGACTTTAGATTCCACCTTTCGCACCAGCTGTGAGGCTTCTTAGTCCACTCAGTGTGTGTGTGTGTTTGTGTGTGTGTGTGTGTGTGTGTGTGGGTTTGAGGTTCCAGTGCTCACAGTTGGACCATGCCTCGCTGGCTGTAGCAGCATGTGGAAGACGACTCTTGTTTTGTACCAGCTCTTTGCACTAGGTCGGCCGCTCCGGGCTCAGGATGACGTCCCCGCCGCCGCTGCCATCACTGCCCAGGACTGCAGTCTAAACTGTGTGCAGCAGGTAAACAGGATAATCGCGTTACGCCGTTGACATACGCGCAGACTAAGTCTTCTGTAATGCCGAGCTAAGATGTATACTAGTTTTTGAAAAACATGCTGCTTCTTCTTCCTTTGGCCTGCCGTCGACAGAGGAGGAGCTGTCTTCCTGCTCAGACAGCAAACATGGACGTTGTGTTTGTGCTTTAAAGTTTAATAACTGAAATTCTTATCTTGACGAAGTAGACGTTTCTGAATCTGCACAGCCGTTGGGGATTCATTTGTAATTGGCTTTCATCCCGCAGTACATATATTACATAAATGCTTCATTTTAATCTAACATGTCATTGTGATTCCAACAACGTGAGCCTCAGATTGAGTCTTCGCTCCAACTCAGCGGTTTTGTATCCAGAAACCTGAAGAGACAAAATAAGTGTCTAGTTATTAAACATCTATTTATGTGACAATATATACAGTTGTGTGAAAAAGTGTTTGCCCCCTTCCTGATTTCTTTTTTTTTTTGCATGTTTGTCACACTTAAATGTTTCAGATCATCAAACAAATTTAAATATTAGACAAAGATAACACAAGTAAACACTAAAATGCAGTTTTTAAATGAAGGTTTTTATTATTAAGGGGGAAAAAAAAATCCAAACCTACATGGCCCTGTGTGAAAAAAAAATGTCCCCCCCCCCCCCCCCCGTTAAAACATAAATTAACTGTGGTTTATCCCATCTTTGGAAAGCTGAGTTCAATTTCTCTAGCTACACCCAGGCCTGATTACTGCCACACCTGTTCTCAATCAAGAAATCACTTAAATAGGACCTGCCTGACAAAGTGAGGTAGACCAAAAGATCCTCAAAAGCTAGACATCATGCTGCGATCCAAAGAAATTCAGGAACAAATGAGAAACAAAGTAATTGAGATCTATCAGTCTGGAAAAGGTTACAAAGCCATTTCTAAAGCTTTGGGACTCCAGCGAACCACAGTGAGAGCCATTATCCACAAATGGCGAAAACATGGAACAGTGGTGAACCTTCCCAGGAGTGGCCGGCCGACCAAAATTACCCCAAGAGCGCAGCGACGACTCATCCAAGAGGTCACAAAAGACCCCAGAACAACATCCAAAGAACTGCAGGCCTCACTTGCCTCAATTAAGGTCAGTGTTCATGACTCCACCATAAGAAAGAGACTGGGCAAAAATGGCCTGCATGGCAGAGTTCCAAGACGAAAACCACTGCTGAGCAAAAAGAACATAAAGGCTCGTCTTAGTTTTGCCAGAAAACATCTTGATGATCCCCAAGACTTTTGGGAAAATACTCTGTGGACTGACGAGACAAAAGTTGAACTTTTTGGAAGGTGTAGTATGTCCCATTACATCTGGCGTAAAAGCAACACGGCATTTCAGAAAAGGAACATCATACCAACAGTTAAATATGGTGGTGGTAGTGTGATGGTCTGGGGCTGTTTTGCTGCTTCAGGACCTGGAAGACTTGCTGTGGTAAATGGAACCATGAATTCTGCTGTCTACCAAAAAATCCTGAAGGAGAATGTCCGGCCATCTGTTCGTGACCTCAAGCTGAAGCGCACTTGGGTTCTGCAGCAGGACAATGATCCAAAACACACCAGCAAGTCCACCTCTGAATGGCTTAAGAAAAACAAAATGAAGACTTTGGAGTGGCCTAGTCAAAGTCCCGACCTGAATCCGATTGAGATGCTGTGGCATGACCTTAAAAAGGCGGTTCATGCTCGAAAACCCTCCAATATGGCTGAATTACAACAATTCTGCAAAGATGAGTGGGCCAAAATTCCTCTACAGCGCTGTAAAAGACTCATTGCCAGTTATCGCAAACGCTTGAGTGCAGTTGTTGCTGCTAAGGGTGGCCCAACCAGTTATTAGGTTTAGGGGGCAATCACTTTTTCACACAGGGCCATGTAGGCTTGGATTTTTTTTCCCCCTTAATAATAAAAACCTTCATTTAAAAACTGCATTTTGTGTTTACTTGTGTTATCTTTGTCTAATGTTTAAATTTGTTTGATGATCTGAAACATTTAAGTGTGACAAACATGCAAAAAAATAAATCAGGAAGGGGGCAAACACTTTTTCACACAACTGTAGATCTGCTTTTTCTTCGATGTTCTTCAAAGCGTTATTCATTTGACTTATCGGAACATTCTACTTGACTTATTCAAATAAACTCTTTGGTCGACTCAGTTATAACCCAGAGCAGTGGTTCCCAACCTGGGGGTCAGGGCCCCCCACGCGGCCGTGAGAGAAATCTGAAGGGTCACGAGTGACGAGAATGGGAGAGCAGAAGAAATATCTTTCAGGATGTAACATAATTTTCTCTGACTTATTTTCTAATCATTGATTTTGCTTGTGGATGACTGGACATGTTCATGTCCTGATGCCCCGAACCTTTTAAAAATCCATCAAATCTGAGGAGGAAGAATTGCTCTTTGGTTGAACAGGACAACACAACTTTATAAAGGGTCCCAAGAGAAAAATGGTTCAGACCTACTAACCTAGAAGACGGGTACTGTAATCCTATGCAAGCTTTCTAGGTGGTGCAAAATACAATGAAATGCAGACTCATACATTTGAACAAAATCCTTTCCCACAAGTAACCCTGAACCAAATTTACCAAAACATTAAATCTATATATAATATAATAATAGAATATAATTCTATATAATGTCTGAGGCATCTCTATGTGACTGGTAGATCATTGTTTCTATGGTTAGATTATGCATAAAATCTCTAATCCATACATTGACAGTTGTATAAAATAAGATAATCCTTTATTAGTCCCTCAGCGGTGACATTTACAGGATTACAGCAGCACAGTGGACAGTGCAAACAAGAGACAGTAAGAAAAGAAACAAGAGTAAAACAAGTATTATAAATAAGTAATAAAACGGTAAACAATATTAAATAAGTAAAAGAGTAAAAACCTATAACTAAAAATATTATATATACAGACAGAATATTCTTTTATTGCACGGTATTTTTTTTAAATATTGCACAGATGTTTTTGTGTTGTGTGGTCCACTGGGAGTACAGCTGGTTGTGCAGCCTGACAGCGGCAGGCAGGAAGGACCTGCGGTACCTCTCCTTCACACACCGGGGGTGAATCAGGGTGGCTGCACAGAGCTGCCAGGGCGTCCTGCATGGGGTGGGAGGTGTTGTCCATCAGTGATGAGAGCTTAGCCAGCATCCTCCTGTCTCCCACCACCTCCGCCATATCCAGTGGACACCCCAGGACACTGTTGGCCTTCTTGACAAGTTTGTTTAGTCTCTTCCTGTCAGCTGTCGAGATGCTGCTGCCCCAGCAGACCACTCTATAACAAATGGCTGATGCCGATGCACAGAGTTGAAGAAGCACTCCTGAGGACCTCCGCAGATAGTCTGCTGTATACGTCTATATAAGATATAAATCTCCAGCCAGGAGCTCATCAAAGATGATCGTGTTTTGGGAGACGCCACAGTACCGCACCAAATGGAGCTTCTTCGGATATTTTTAACATGTCAGAAAATAAGTTGAACTATATAGATCGCCCAAAAAATCTGTTAATTTATCATTTAATTTGGTATTTAGGTTTAAATTTGGCCAATTCAAATGGTGTTACTTTATGTTGTAAAGGAAACTAAAGAGGATTGTATCATCTTTAATGTATTGCCACATGTCCTCAGAAAGCTTAGGAAGAACAAAATCTCGAATTGCAAGCACGTTTCTGCAGAAAACATCTCAAATGTGCTCGGGACTGGTGTGTTATCTACATCTTACTCACACGTCTAAAAGATCTCTTTTCACTGAAGAAAGGTGCTTTCCAAAGTTTTTTTCTACTTCAATTGTTATAGATACTGTATCTCCCAGCATCTCAGATACTAAACAATTTTGTGTTTGTCATTTTCTAATATCTACAAGGACGAAACCTCCCCCTTTACTAAAGATCAGACAAGATGCCCCTCTTCTTGTAAACATGGTATGGCCAGAACGGGTCTCCTCTCTGTGACATGTTGGACACATGGTTTTGAATAGGTTAGCTATTATAGGTTAGCAACCATCATGGGCTGGATCCTTCAGCACAGAGCTGTTTGCCTCAGTGAGGAGAAAATAGACGAAAAAAAGTACGCAAGGTTCAAATCTGATGTTGGAAGCACATCAAATTTAATTCATCTGTGTAAGAGTTTTTTTAAAAAAAAACCTGTTTCCCCTTAGAGGGCGCAGATACGTGATGAGATTTACTTTGGCAGACAACTCTTGAGACACACTCGTCCATGTGTGTCCTGTTAATTGAGAGCAACACCCACATTGTGAGTGTGACTGTTGAGGGCCTCTCACGCTAGGAACATTTATAATGATGTCGGCTTGCGTGCAAGCACTTAGTTAGGCTACTTAAAGGTTGACGGTTAGTACCCAGCCTGACAGGTTAACTGCCATTGTGTAAACCACCACGCATACACACACACACACGCACACGCACACTTTCTCTGTCACCTCTTTAATCTTCTCTACCTGTCAGTCTATTTAAGGTCAATGGTATGGTAATGATATGCTATGGCGTCTCTAAACTTGCAGGGCAAGTCGGCAATATGCACGAGTGTACTTTTAATAATATTTACTCTGTTAGAACAAAGGTTTCCTTCTTGAAACAGTTTGACTCGCACATTCTGACATTACTGAATCATATTTTGGTTTATGAATTAGTTCAGGTTATGTAATTTGTTCCAAAACAGAAACCCGATACTGTGAATTAGAACAACAAAGGGTCTGTTTCTGAAACATTCAGAAACAGACCCTTTGTTTTTTGGTTCAGACATTCATGTTCCAAAGGATGAATGGTATAATTTAACTTTGCTAGCTACGCTCAGATCAAAATGTTTTGTTTGTCCAATACCACATTTCAAGAATATGGTTTGCAAAACTACAAGTCATTCCCATCAGCCTCAGCCATAATCTGATTGGTGCTAAGCAGCAAATGTTAGCTTGCTAATAGACTAGGTAAGTGCAAATGAACAAGGTAAATGTTTTCTGGCATTGTGATTGTGGTCTCCTGAGGCTTCACCTCTATTAATCATGAGGTCTTATTGACGAATGCAAACCGAAAGCTCAGATCAGTGTGTGTCTGTCCCTCTCAGATGTTTTGTTAAATGAATTCCGAGATGGCTGGAGCCAGCTGATAGCAAGCCACCCGGAGTCGGGAGAGACCTTGATTCACGGTTCCTACCGATGCTGCAGTGCATGTAGTGTATCCACTGACGTCACAGTTTATGAGATTGTTGTGATCCGAGACAGCTAATGTTTTTGGCATCCGATCACGTCTTAAAGGTTCTTATTTTTTCACTTACCTGTAGTGCTATTTATCAATCTAATATAACATCTATAACAATGTTTCATAATATATGGTTTTGTTCATTTCTTTTTTTTCTGCTGTGAATTCGTAATTTCCCATTTGGATAAACAGAGTTCCTTTCCTATCTTGCCTCTGATCCAATCCTCCTTACTCTTGGCAGCTGAACAAGAATGTGCTCAGTCCTGGAATAGTGTTGATGTGAGTTTAATTAAGGTGATGTTAAAATTCAACACAATTATTGTGTCTGTTTTTCTTGGGGCGTACGACTGTGTGCATATCTGTTTTTGTGCTGTGTTTCCATTAGTGTTGACCTTCGTTCATCCAGGCTGTTCACCTGGCGTGAAACTGACACGATTTGCAAACAACATACAATATGCATTGGTAAAAAATGCAGTTGAAAGTGCTAAGTCTGAATTAATTATTGTTTTCGCCTCTGCAGGGAGGACCTGGTTGTGAATACTGCAGAATAACCAGAGCTGATCTCAAGAGGGCTCTGGGCATTAACTCCATCAAAGGGTTTGGAAGTAAGTCTGATTCCGACGGGCTGCACTGGAACTGCACAGCTTTGTCAAGCCTTCAATGCACTGAATCCTTTATTGCGTAAACATATTTTGGCAGTGGTGAGATGTTCTCTATCGAGTCTTTTTTGTCCATAACCTGAAGTGACACTTCACTGCATCATAATGAGCAGATGCCACGTTGTTTGCACAAGTTCATACCAGGATTGGATAGGCTAACCTCCATAGCAAACACAGAAAGGGTAGAACCAGTTCTTGTTATCCCTGAGGTCATAATAAACAAATGCCAGCTGGATTGTGCCTATGACGTATTACATCTAGCGACAGAAACAAATGAATTGCTGGTAGTTATAGGTGAGATATTTGTGTGTTGCTGCCGGCCATAGACTGAAATAAGCAGTGGATGCAGTCACCGTGACCCCACCCATTAGCTTCTTGACTACAACTTGGAAGCCTTTTTGTACGTGCCAATACCCGTACCACAATACTATTTAGTATGCCAGAAAAATATTTAGTGTGTCCCAAAACATAGTATGTCAAATGCAGTATAGGAAAAATACCAGGATGGTAAGCCAGCATGCTTTTCTGGCTATTCTGACCCACAATCTTGTGCGCAGCAAGAGGGTCAAAGTTCAAAGTGCATCACGAAGTAGTATGTCCCAAGTGAATTTGTAAGAGTAGCTGCAGTATGTACTAAAAGTAAAAAGAAAAAGACTTCTTTTTGCAACCAGAGGAGTCGCCCCCTGGTGGCCAGTAGAGAGAATGCAAGGTTAAGTCATTTCGGCATCAGCTTCACTTTTCAGACCTGGAGGTTGCCGCCTGCTGCTGGCATTGGCAACCATGCTGCTAATATTTTATTTTTATGCAAAGATCAACAACATTTGGTCCAACTGGAGTCACGTTAACCAACCCCATGATTATTTTTAGCCAAGCTAGCTGTGTAGCTCTCTGGGTTCCATTAGTTGGTCGGTCCACCACTTTGGTTCAAACTAAAATATTAGATGTATTACAACAACTATTAGATGTATTACCAAGAAATTCAGTTCAGACTTTAACATTTCAAAGGATGAATGGTTTAACGCTACGCTAGCTAGCCAAAATCAGGTCAAAATATTCACTTTTATATTTACGTATTTTAAGAATAAGGTCTGCAAAACTACTGACATTCCCATCAGCCTCAGCTGTACTTTGTGCTCGGTGCCAAATAGCTAAGGTTAGCATGCTAAGTCGCTAGGTAAATGTAAATGAACAAGGTAAATGTTTCCTGTTTAAACATTAGCATGTTAACATTGTGATTGTGGGCGTAGCAATTAAGTACAGCCTCACCGAGCAGCTAGCATGGTTGCAGACTACTCTTGCTTTGATATACTGAGACATTGAATGGCAAACAGTTTGACATTGAATGTATCCATTGCTTTTTCCTCCTCAGGTTGCATTCCCTGGCCGTGTTTTGAGTTACTTGGAAGAGAAGACCGTAAACTCTGTCAGCACTACGTCCAAGCGCCGAATGATGTGAAGGTCGAGTTAGTAAATGAGCTAGACCCCAAATCAGACACCGTTGTTGTCTCCTGGAAGCCCAGCTACTATGGTATGTTGTTATGGATCGACAAAGACAGTTTCACGCACGCACGTCATGAAGTGGTTCGGTTGGTTTTAAAGTCTCTAGGCCAGGGGTCTCAAACTCAAGGCCCGCGGGCCGAATCCGGCCCGCCACGTCATTTTATGTGAATCCGCAAATCCGCCAGCAAAAAAAAAAAAAGTAAAAAAATTAATTAAGTTAGACTTGATAATAAAAATATCCCCATAGTCGAAATTATGAGATAGAAAGTCATAACTATGATAGAAAGTCATAATTCTGAGATAGAAAGTCAAAATGATGAGATACTTAAACACAGTCATAGAAGCAGCTCTTTGACTGGTTACCCTACACGTGACATGTAAATGTATTGTGAGTACATTGAAGATACTTTAAATGTGACTTTAAAACACATGAAATACTTCAAGTGGGATTGTGCAAACGCACCCTTGAAAGGATTTTAAGCTTTGAACAAAGTTATTGTAATAACTTGTGTTTGATATTTGTCTTTGTTATTTTCTTTAATAGTTTGATCTTTGATAGAGTAATGTGGGTTTCTTAACCCTAAATTAAAAGGATTTAAGTTATAATAACAGAAATGTGCTTAAATATATTTTTACATTTATATAACTGCATGTACAATATTTTTACACTTGAATAAACAATAATCAAATGCAGAGACAGTTATTTACCAATATGTTACGAGTAGTTACATTTACACCGTCTTACATTTACAACCGGCCCTTTGAGGGCGACCGTGATGCTGATGTGGCCCAGAGTGAAAATGAGTTTGACACCCCTGGTCTAGGCAGTTTTAAAACACATTCATAATGTCGGGGACGAGTTGCCTCACCAGAAGTAATTTCTCATATTAGGGTGACATAAACAAGATTTATTTCAGGTGAAACACAGTGAGTTATTACTGAAAGGTAACAAAAGTATGACTCGCACAGTGAGAATGCTTCAACGTGTGAGAGACAGCTCCATTGATTATTCAGTGTATGACTGGGTCTTTGACAGGTGACATTGTAACAGACTGTCAAGTCAAAAGCTTAATAGACCATGAACTGAACTGTTTGAAGCACATATAGCGCACCTACGTATTTGACATTATTATCAGTATATATCTGCAACTTGGATGTTCAATTGCCGCAGACGTCTGTGATGCCAATTTCACTTTGTCCGTTTGGTGTTTTTGCGCAGGGATCGCCTTCTTGCGAGGCTTTCAGGTTTCCCTCCAGGCCCTGGGAGGGACCAGTGTTGCCTGCCAGCTCTTTCTCTTCCACCGAAACCTCTCCCTCCCTGCTTCACATGCTCAAAGGGTAGGTAGGGCCCCGTCTGGCATGTTGTTTTTGACACAAATTCTTGCTACAAACAAAGTTTCGAAAACCGTACTTTTCAAATAAATATATTTCTATTCAGAGTGGATCCTTAATCTTTCCCACTGCCTTACATTACGTCCCACGTCCTGTACTACGTCATGCACCATTGGATAAGATCCCAACTAGGGCAAAGGTAGACATGCACGCTCAATATTAACAGGTGATAGTGATGATAATGGAAATTCAATGTATTTTATGTACAAGTATTATTACACATTATTAGTTTATCCCAGCTTTGACAATGAAAGAAACACATTGTTGCGCTGTCAAAAAATGTTTCGGTAGGAGCCGGAGAATGTATGTAAGAAGTGGACGTAGTCATCGTGATGTCACCCATTGGTATGTGGACCGGCATTTTGAAGCCTTGAGTTCGGCGACTTTACCGTCACCATCTTGGATTAAGGAAGTTATCATATTTGGAATGCAGGGGAGAGACGTAGAGACGCCGTCATGTCAGATCTAAAAATAAACCTGGAATGCGTGTCAGCAGCAGGCCTACGTCAGGGAGTCAAAACTTTTTGTTTCACATGACTATGCCATTACAATAGAGAAATTGTAAGTGCTTAAAAGAGAGTGCCTTGGATTTTTCTTGTGGTTATATTGTTGCGGTGTATTTGCCCGTTACTGGGCAACAGTTAGCTGTCCACTTACTTCCTTTCTGTTGCCTTACGTTTTTTTACATCTCTGTCCACGCGTACGTTTGTCCATCCGTACCGTCCATTCTTGTGGACGCAAATTCCCAGGAGGGCATTTATTACATTTTCACACAAACATCCACTTAGACTCAAGGATGATCTCATTCGATTTTGGAGGTCAAAGGTCAAGGTCACTGTGGCCTAACGTCCGCCTCATGCTCATGATATCTCGCGGACGCCTTGAGGGAATTTCTTCAAATTTGTCACAAACGTCCACTTGAGTTCATGTTGAATACCTTGAAAACAACTAAACATCATAAAAAACGACTAATTGACTAAAGAAATCTTAGATGACTGAGACCAAATTGACCAATTAGTCGACTTATAGACTACCAGGGGGTGGCCCTAAAAGTTGAAGATAGGGGACCTATCACATTAATGCCGTTCTAAAACATTAATAAAGCACGTGTCAATAACTCTCCTTATCAGATAAAAGTTTGAATTGAAACCAAGGTCACGGTTGCCGCTGCATTCTGCAGGTGTACAAGTCGGACCCTTTCCCCGGCCTTTCCCTTGGGTCCCAGTATGCTGTTACCGTCATGGCTCTGCCAGTGCCTGAGGAGTGGGAGAAGTTCTACCGCAGCGAGTTCTTCTCCACCCGCTGTAAGGCAACTTTTAGCTCTAAGACTATTGTCAAAACAATGTTGAATCTATAACAATGTGTACATTGTGGTTCCGCAGCATGTGCAGAGAAGAATGGTCTTGAGCAGTGCAAAAAGGGTGAATATGTTTCTCATTGTTCCCAAATAAACTGGTACAACAATGCCATCTTGTGATGATCACCTTTGCATCTGTCATTATTTCACGGCCTGGTTGTTGTAGACTGGTACCCCAAAAACATCGAGGTCCAGCAGGAAGGGAGTGCCATCACTGTGACCTTTAACCTGGCTCCCCCAAACCTGGGCATCAGAGGCTACTTCTCACTGTGTTACGCGAACGGCTTGAAGAAATACACAGACATCACACCTGTCAGTGGTTTCAACTTTAAATGAATACCTTGCGTCTGTTATTTGTGTTGTAGAAATATTTGATTACCACTTGAACCTAATCATTTGCTATGAATTTTATTTCCTTAGAATTCCAGCAAAAACCAAACTCACCACAGCTATCAGCTGAGTGACCTCGAAGAAGGAACCAATTACTCCTGCGAGGTAAAATGAATGCTATGCTTGACAATATTTGCATATTATATAAAAACCTCAGGGGGCCTTCTATTAAACATGTGATATTAAAATACTTGTGTCATATATATGTTTTATATGGGCTATGCTACGTCATACATTTTTATTCTTTCTTTCTTTCTCGTTGCGAAACAAATAATCTTAACTCAAGGGTCCACTTTTTTCTGGAGCTTTCCACCACATTTGATGAACTTCATCAGTAGATGGAGTTTCCTCAAGTGTCGTGGAGATGGCCCAGTTCACATTATGTCACCTTTTATGAGATATGGTTGACGACGCCAGAAGTGGACCTTGAGTTAAAGCTGCACTGTTCAATATGTTTGTATTAACTATCGATGAAATGACAAGTGTAATGTCACAAGCAGTCGCCAATTCTCACTGTTTGCTAACACGTTCACCACCTCAACTTAAGGTGATTCTAAAGTCAGTATTGTGTTCCAGCTAAGTGGCCTAAAATAATCAATGAATGCAGGTTTAAGATTATTTTGTCAAACTACAAGGTGTCCAACGTTAGGAATAACATTTCTCATGTCACAGATTGCAGCGAATGAAGTGGATGCCGTGAGGAAAACATTCAATGTTCGAGTCTTGCACATTCAAAAAGGTAGGGGAGGTTGTTTTGGTTGCTGCTGATCCTCACGATGTATAAATCTTTTTGTTGTGGAGATATAAAGAGCGCCATTCGCAACGAAAAATATAAAACATTATTTTTTAACACGAGTATGATCGGTCCCATCAGATAAGCACATTACCCAAAATGTCTCTGTTACTGAATTGTCATGTAATCTCAACTCCCCCATCCTCAGGAGGCTCCCTGCCACTCTCGGTCACTCCCTCATTGGCTCTGATTCTTCCACTATCCCTGGCCGTGGTAGCCATGTTTGTAGTCTTATTTGCTGCTCTCACCAGGAGGCCCAAGTTCTGGATGAAGAAACTTGACATCAAACCAGGTGCCAAGACAAACCAAGTGCTTCGTGTAAAATCACTGTTTGCATCTCATGAAAGCTAACTGAATAAGTAATTGTTATTAATTGTAAACCCGTTCTTTTTACGACTGTGTTTTCCTCTTCGTCATCACCGAGCAACCAAATTTCTGTTTGTCATCCATTCAGATGTTATCAAGCAGCATCAGGAGAGCGGGACTCAGGAGGAAGTGATGTCATTGACCAGGAAGAGGCTGACCCCTCCTCGTCTTCTGATTTGCTACAGCAGCTACGATGGCCCCGCACACGTCAAAGCCGTCATGCAGTTGGGGGCCTTCATACAACAGCACATGGCCACTCAGGTAGCGGACGTGATGTGTCATGATGCATTGTGCTACAGAAACAGATCTTACTAAGCTAATTACTATATTGTTCAATTCTTTGTTTCTTTAATATGATGTAAATGTTATTAGATTATTTTGTTGTGACCATGTTCTTTTATTTTGCTCCCCAGGTGTGCCTGGACCTTTGGGAGTCTTTGAGCGTTGCTGAGGAGGGCAGCATGGCCTGGCACTGCCGGCAGATCCGGGACAGCGACTTCATCTTGGTGATCTGCTCACCGGGCCTCAACCATAGGCCGAAGCCTCCAGGTGGTGGCGATGGCGGCGGCGTAGACGAGGAGGCAGACGGAGGGCTCTGCTTCGGGTCCGACGCCTTCAGCTCCAACGCAGCCGTCCAGCTTATCGGAGAGGAGGTGGGCCGAGCCAAAGCCGGGGGCCAGGACCTGTCCAAGTACATGGCGGCCATTTTTGATTACTCAGAGGAAGCGGACATCCCCACTGAGCTGAGGCTGGTGTCTCACTACAAGCTGACAAGGGACTTGCAACTGCTCTTCTCACACCTCCATACAGTGGCTCTGCACGGGCCGGGGCATTACCTGAAGATCAACCATATCTCAGAGGAAGGGTATACTGAGTTGCCAGCCGGAGAAGCTCTGCAGTGTGCTATCTGTGAGGCTCGGCTGGCAATGACGGCAAAGAGGCATCACTCTGTGGCAGGGCTGGGTGTCATTTAGAAAATTAGGACGCTTGTACCAATACCGTTAAAGTGATACCGATACCAATACCTTATTCGATACCCAACATATGAATGGATGCTGTGTGCGTGTCCCACTGGCTAGCATATTGCCGCGGCCCTGCACAGCGATCATACAGAGGTTACTGCTGTTAACTGCATTCCCAGACCGCATCGGAGCGGAAGCGTAAAACCTCGGTTATACTTTTCCGCTGGGACGATCTTGCGGACATGAGCTGACGTGGAATCGTGACGAGGAAACGTTTAGATCTCTTATACACCACGCATTCTCAAGACTTCTCCATTTTCCCCGCCCTCCCGCGTAGCTAGAAATCAAAGGGGGCCGCGTCTGATGGTGTGACGGCACTCTGGCCGCACCAACACTCGTGATCCTCGAAATGCGGCAAGCATGAGTCACACTCAACGCCCACCGTTAACGGTTCCCAACCTCCCAAGTCAGCTCTGTCAGCACTGATATTAGCGCCTTTAGCACCGTTAGCTACTCTGACGTCTCGGTGTTCAGAGCCCGCTGTATGGGTAGTAGCTGCTGCGGTGGTGGACCAATCACACGTCGCATTAAATGAAGGAGTGCTTGCAGTGATTGGCTGCAAGTCCGTACAAATCGAAGCTGTGAGAGTCATACTTCTACAGTCCCTGCTAATGTGCCCTTAAGCAATTAACTAACTGATAACCTCTGCCTCAGCTGTGCACTTTGACCTCCAAAGTGCGTTTACATGCCACATGTGTGCGTACTGGAAGGATTTGTAAAATAAGAGCAGTGTTATGTGTGTAATGGTAAATGAAGTAAATCTCCAAAATAAGTCTTATCGATGTACTTGGTGGACATTTCCTCTGTTTTCTTACTATGTCATGTAAAAATAAGTATATTTATAATATAAGCATTGTCATGTGTATATATATATTAACTGTACTTACTATTAACTATCTCATACACAAGTTATTGAAGTTCTTCTGTGATAACGTGTGCCTTGAAGTACACATTGTTTAATATGTGCATAGTTAAAGTCTTGGCTGTTGTTTATTTATCCATGTGCATCGCTCATATACTTAGGAATGGATTATTAAGTCATATTTATTTTACTTTATGCTTATGCAAGGATAAAAGTGAGCTGTTCTGTAGTTTAATCTATATATGGATATATAGATTTGTTATCATGTATCTAATAAAACAAAGTGTTCTCTGGATCATCAAATATGTATCCATGACATACTTGGCCAAAGAAGATATTTCACAAACAAAGAGTGCTGATCATCAGCAGGGTGAAGATGTGAAAGTCTGATCCATCAAGCCTAACTTTTAAAGTTCCTGGTAGTAGCTTTAAGAAGCTTCATGTTAACCCGACCCGGGGGTAAAGGATCTCACAGAACGCTGGATCATGTTACATTTTGACCTTTTTATTGAATTCAACACCAAACAAAGATGCAAGTAATTATGCGTAGGAAGGCACTGCACAGCCCCAAAGAACATGTTGGTCTGTTAGTGTCTCTTTCTTGACCGTCTCGATGTGCGCCGATGCGGAGAGCTTCTTCGGTGCGTGTGAGCAGCTTCACAAACTCGCCACCACAAAGGAAGCTCAGTGGCACTCCTCATCCTACTGACCAGGGCTGCCGTCTTCTTCATCTCAATGGTGACACACTGGTTTTGGGGGTGTGTTCGGTAGACTGCTGTGGTTTCTGCAGCTTCCTGAGATGTTCGGCTGGCTGACATCGACTGTCGAGTGCATCAGGAAAAGAGTCCTGCCCTGACACCCAAAAACAGATCATGAATATTGATACATATGTGATTCAATAACATGATGATATGTAGAATATTTAATCTACAAACAGGATGTAATGAGCTACTATGAAGAACATTCATTGTCTGTGATTCTGGCGGTCCCTGTGGACTAAAGCGGTAGTGTGTCTGAGCGCCTTTAAAAAACCTCTCATTTTACTGCAGCAGGGACTGACAGTTATGTCATCATGTGTAGTTCAAATGACTTACTTGGTGGACTGAAACATCTCTGCTGTCCAGTTTGCCCTGCTCATCCTCTTGACTGCTGGGGGGAGGTAGGGTGTTGGTGGGGCTGGCAGTTTAGGGATCCAGCTGATGGGGGTCTGGAAGACAGTTTGGTGTTCAGTGGGCTGCCACAGCTTCCTGGGATGATTGGTTGGTTGACATCCACCCTCAGGAGACACAGGAATCCTGGCCTGACATCAAAATATTACGAATTGAAAGATAAATAATGAATAATGCATTAACTACTAATAATTAGACTCGTTTAATAATGTTATTAATGATCTCCATACCTGTATCTCAAGATATCTTCACCTCAGTAAAAAAACAAACAAAGAAATCAAAGAACAAAAGAGTGAGTGATCTTTAACTTATGAGTTCTATTAAATGAATAAACAGGTATATCACATGTAAGGTCACTTTCTATCCAAGTCAGAATTTTGTCCTCACCATTTTCCCCAAATGATCTGGGATCAGCAGGAAACCCACTGAACCTCAGAGCAACATGGCACACATAGGAGCCAGTGGAGATATTTCAATCTAATACTTCTACTGGCTCCTATCAACAAAAAAGAGCAGTGATACGGATGTAATCAGGCCTGGATCAGGAAGAGCGGTCTCCTCTTACGACCAGACCTGAGAGGAGGGTCCCATCTATCTGCTATATGTATAGTTATATTATTGACACGGCACAGGTAGTCCCATTAATATAATGGAAGTCCCATTGTCCCCTGACACCGATGGGTTCCATATTGTTCCATATCTAACCCATCCTAAGTATTGTTGTGGGATGCTGTAAAGCGGTCGGGGAGCCAGTTGTGCTTCGGTGTCTCCCTGCATGCAGGAGTTGGGAATCGCACCGCCAACCTTGTGGTTAAAAGCCGACCTGCTCTACACTGAGCCGCAGCCAGAAGGATGGAAGGTGAGTTGGACTCATCCCGCGCTGTGTCTCCTCACTCCTCTTGGGTCACAGATCGTCTTCCCTGACAGGCTTTTGTTAGATAAGACCCGCCTCCTTGACATTCTGAAACCAATGAATAGGAAGAATAACTACCATGTGACCGTAAAGTAAATATTATATATATTTTATATTATTAGCAAACCAGTAATAATAATATTAAATTAAACCAAACCAAACCCGGGGTGGAAGATGCGACCCAGGGTGCTACCAGTAATGCCGGACGCAAAATACGCGACTGCGACTGTCTCCAGATGGATTGTCAGTCCTGCTGCATACAGAGCTAAAATCCTAATCTGAGTCGCTGTCATCGTACCAGTTCGGGCTCCTAGCAACGACCCCCCAGCATCGCGCCCATCTCCCGTTTGCGGAGCATCCGAGGCCAGACGTCGAAGGAGGGGCATCGCCGTAGCAATGCTCGGAACTCGTCTTCTGTCTCTTGGGGGGGATCCCTCTCCTCGTCGCCCTCCTCCCTGCTCCTCCTTGTGGAGGAGCTAGGGCCGGAGGTTGAGGGAGTCGGCTTTTTGGACCTGTCCTCTTCTTCCTCAAAGCATCCTGGATGCTGAGGTGGTTGCTGAAGCTGGTCAGGTTCCCGCAGGAGACCTCCACAGCGAGGAGCTCTGAAGATGTCGCCGTTGTCTTCAAACTCAAACTCCTCTTCATCACTCCAAAAACCATCCTCCCGATAGCCAGCGTCCTCTTCCTCCTCAGACGACATGCTGTCGAACCCAGAATCTCGCTGATCCAGTCAGAAGCTTCAGACCTGCCAGACCAATCAGCGCTGTCATCTGTGACTTCTGAGTCTTCATCACCTCCATCCTCTTTATCGCTGCCTACATCATCTAAGGGGAGATGGTGGATGCCCTGACCTTCATCCTCTTGTTCCTCATCTACCTCAGGAACACCGATGGCTGCTTCTTCGCTGTCTTCGATGTAAAAGACGATCTCCGCTGGCTCGCCGTCGTACCTTCGTACTTACCTTTGTCGTCATCGCCGATGATCCTGAGCACCTCGGGGATCCCTTCGGCTGCGGGACGTTCAACGATGTACGAGACACCTGTGAGGAAACAAAAAGTTAACGCACGGAAAGACCCGAGTGCTTCTTGTTACATTTAAATATTAGTGACAAAACAAGCAATAATCAAAGAAAAGCTGTTTTTAGTTCAAACGTTATGAACAGATTATATATTTAATAACTAAAAGGACCCGATGCTCCATCCACACAGAGGAACGGGGCCCCTCACCTGCACGTTCTTGCGTTGGGCTCCCAATAGTTTCATTTTATGAAAATCGGCCCGGTCGCCATCTTATTTTTTTCAAATCCCTGCACCATGCATTGTTTATGTATTACACATGCACGTGTCCCACAACTTTTTATACATTAAAACACACTTATATTAATTTTACACCAAGAAAACGCAGAGATTCACCCAACAGGCCATCACATATTCTGATACTTTTTCACCTTTAGATTCAACAAGTGTGTTCATTTCTGTGCTGAGGAAGCTTTCACAGTTCTCAGGGAGGTTCAGGAAAGAAAGTAAGGAAACATGGATTTAGTTCTCTTACCTCCACGATGGTGGTCCAGGTAAAGCAGACCTCCGATCAGCAGGTGGTCCACAGCAGCCATCCCCTCCAGCAGCTTCAGGTGTAGATATCACTGAACTGAAGTCTACAAACAACAGTCTAGCAAAGGCCTTTGGATTCTCGAGGTGTTTAGTCACTATGCACTATACTGTTGGTTGCATCATCATCAGTGCCTCTCTGATGTGTGTATGCGAATTGTTAGGGATCTAGCTGTGGGCCTATCCAGCCGTAGTTTGCTCATAATAATAACTCATAAACGACATGTTGTTAAAACACTAACGATGCCCTAATGAACTCCACCCTAATGTTTCCTCAGAAGGAGCTAATAATACTGGTTTCTGTCAGCGGTGAGCGGAGTGAGTAGGGACCGTCCACAAAGAGCAACGCTGAAAAGACACACGGTAAACATGTTCAATAACTTTGGTGTGACCAAAATCACTCCTTGCATCAATGAACTCCTCCTGGTTATACTAAAACACTTATTTCAGAAAAAAATGTGCTTTGCATATTTTTTTTTTTTTTTTTTTGTATTGGGATAAGCATTCCCTAACTTAATTATTATGCATTGTAGTGTCGCCAAAATCCCTTCACACATCAATGGTCTCCTCCTGATTAAAATGTAAAAAAACATAAACCTTATGACAATGGTCATATACGTACAGGTACATAGACATCTGACCTCAGCATTTAACCCATAACCTTTAGGAGCAGTGGGCTGAAGCGCCCCGGGGAGCCTCTAGGGTTCAGTGTTTTGCTCAAGGACACCAAGCAGGAAGCAACCTCCGGTTCTGCCAAATGAAGCCATACAGAAGTGTCTTAAAACGGACAATATGAACATTCAGGCTCCCCCGTGTGGCTCAAAAGGTGAACCGCAGATATAAATGTTCAATTAAAAGACTGTGGAAGAAATTGTGCAGATATATTTGGCGACCCTAATAAATTCTCCTGCGACCCAGCATGTGGGTCCTGACCCAGTCTTTGAGAATCACTGCTGTAAACTTTGATTGATCTACAAACACCTTTTCCTCCGTCTCAAGCAATAGTAAGGCTCTTCCCTCCCTGCTCCCCAAACCAAAATCTGAACACTGTACATAAGTGAAATACAAATGAATGTGATGATGATTATAAATGGTGCAACAAGCGGAAGCAATATAATTCAGTGCAAACCAAGTCCAAAAAAACATCTCAAAAGGTGCTGACTGAGGCCAACTGCAGACTACCTGAAGTCATTTGATCTGTTATCAATATGAAAACATGGATTGGTATAACTTTAGCTTATTAAGTAATTCTCAATCTAGACCTACATTTGAAACAATCAGTTGGTGAATTATAGCGGGTGAAAAGTGGAATCATATTTTTTTTTATATCACATCAAACAGCGCGTGATGATTGTCCATCTCATGTAAAGAAGAAGCATTGACAATGATTTTCGTATGATTCAGTGAATGAGTGAATGAGAGGAGAGGCTGGTCTTGGCCCACCTCCAACCGCAGGTGAAATCATCACTGGACCCTCTGCAATTTGCATACCAGCCTCATGTGGGAGTGGACGACGCCATCATCTACCTGCTGCGACGAGCTCAGTCGCACCTGGACGGAACCGGTGGCTCTGTGAGAATCACTTTCTTTGATTTCTCCAGTGCATTTAACACCATCCAACCAGTGCTGCTGAGTGAGAAGCTGCGGGTGGTGGGGGTAGACACGTCCACCGTCTCCTTGATCACTGACTACCTCACAGGCAGACCACAGTTTGTCCGACTGGGCAGTGTGCTGTCTGATACGGTGGTCAGTGGTACTGGAGCTCCACATGGAACTGTTCTGTCTCCCTTCCTGTTCACCTTGTACACCACTGACTTCCAGTACTCAGGGTCATGCCATCTGCAGAAGTTCTCTGATGACTCTGCAGTGGTCGGGTGTATAAGGGACGGACGGGAGGAGGAGTACAGGGCAGTAATGGATGACTTTGTGGAGTGGGCCGGTAGAAATCACCTGCTTCTGAACATGGCCAAGACCAGAGAGATGGTGGTCGACTTCAGGAGGAAGACGACGGCTCCACAACCGCTGAGAGTTCTGGGAGAGGATGTGGACATGGTGGAGGAGTACAAGTACCTGGGTGTCTCCATCGACAGCAGACTGAACTGGAAGACCAACATCAACGCTGTGTACAAGAAGGGGATGAGTCGACTCTTTTTCTTGAGGAAACTTCGATCCTTCAACGTGTGCAGCAAGATGCTGGAGATGTTCTACCAGTCTGTTGTGGCCAGTGCACTGTACTTCTCCGTAGTCTGCTGGGGGAGCAGCATTGGAGCCGGAGACACCAACAGACTTAACAAACTGATTAAGAAGGCCGGCTCCATCATTGGCTGCAAACTGGACACTCTGGAACAGGTGGTGGAGAGGAGAACACTGAAGAAATTATTATCCATATTGGATAACCTGGACCACCCTCTCCACCACCTACCTCCAGCACTTTCTCCAACAGACTCATCCAGCTCCGCTGTCACAAGGACAGATACAGGAGAACATTCCTGCCCACTGCAATAAGACTTTATAATAAATCACCTCTGGCCAGATAACTCACACAACTATAACACCGTTACTCTGTTGTTTGGTTAAATCTTTGCACTATTGTTTAGTTAGCTAATTTAATATTACTATATTTTATTGTATATATAGTACATTTTTATATTTAATATTTTTACAAAGTAAAGTATCTATCTATCTATCTGCAGGTGTTGCTGAAGGTTGCCAGACAAGTGGAAAAGCTACCGTCTTTTTGTATCTAAAACAATAAACAAAATATGATCAACTTCATCTGAATAAAATTAGATTGTGTTTTCAAGCAACGCATTAGTGTCTTAATAATGAACCTTCCATTTATGTATAATTAACAACTCAAATTGGGATTACGGTTTAGTGACTTGAGCAACCAGACCTGGCAACCCGGTTGGAGGCGTCGTCATTGTGAGCTCAGTCCGGCTCTCTCTCTGACAGCGTGGACAAAAGATGGTGCTCGACTTGGACCTGTTTCGCACCGACAAAGGTGGCGATCCGGAAACCATCCGTGAAACCCAAAGGAAGAGGTTTAAAGATGTAACGCTGGTCGATAAACTGGTCGCCGCAGACACGGAGTGGAGAAAATGTAAGCGCCCTATCAGTTCAGTCATAGTGGCTAACGTTAGCGCGGTGGCTAATAATGCCAACGTAGCGTCAGTGTATCTTCCGCTGGAGAGGAGCTCACGCCCAACTCCTTTAAAAAATCTGGCATTTGTATTGTTAGTACAGAAATATAGCTGTTTGTTACATCCCATCTGGGACATTTAAAGACTTCAAGCATTTATAGGACCACGTCTTCTATTCGGTACCTTGAAGTGTTTTAAAACGGTCAAAAAATGTGTTTTTACAACGAATTTGCTTGTTATCTCCACGCGCTGCTACGGCAGTAACGCCAGCTGAAGGCTCGCTCAATGCACTGCAGTGGACTGCGAAACATTTCAGAAAGTAAACTAGTGAACTAGTTAGAGTGCTGCTTGGTGCATTATATTTACGCCGTATTTACCACTGGATACTATTTTAACGGGGTGTAAACGAATGTACCTTGTACAATGAGCGGGGTTTTGTCAGAAGCGTTGGCAACAATTCATAGCCAGATTTGAACGAGGTTTGGCATGATGATACCACAGAGGAAGAGAACAGCACGCAGGGGGGCTAATGCTAGCGCGGCTAGCGGCGTCTAAGAATCCAAATGAACCATATGGTTACTCTCCACGGAGCGAACTGTAGTTACTTAATATCAGGCTGTTAAGAGAGAGAGACCAGGCTGTAGTTAATCACGCATCCCCATAAGTTTTATCGGCGGATACGATACAGAAGGTTGGCTAATGCAGGGGTTAGCTTAGCGATGCCGGCTCATAACGTGAGATCTGATGCAATCCCAGCCTGCAACACGACAGGTCAACCTCGCCCCGCAGTGTAGCTACAAAAAGAGTCATTCTGATCCAGCATGATGGCACCAATGATTTGTATCGGTGCATTGTTGCTGGTGTTTAAGTGACAAAGGTAGTTTTTGTTTTTACATCTTTTAATCAGTTTTGACTGTGTGAGGGTGAGTTGCCACAGACACTCACACCTGTTACCAGTCCTGCAATTCCAGCTCTCACACACACACACACACACACACAAGCACAGTCCCATGCACTGACTGACTTTTATTTAACCTCCTAACAGGCCGCTTCACTGCAGACAACCTGAACAAAGCGAAAAACCTCTGCAGCAAGAGCATTGGGGAGAAGATGAAGGTACAGAAACATCTGGCCATTAAGAAGACACAATGAGTCATTGTTGATGTAGATTGAGACGGGAGGAATAAAAACCTCTGTCAGTATTATGTGTCCTGAGAAGGGAGTTCTTCTTTAACACCTTGCTCATGTTGTAAATGCAGAGAAAGGAGCCAGTTGGAGAGGATGAGTCTGTACCTGAAGAAGCACAGAACGTGGAGTCCCTAACAGCTGAAACGCTCTCGGTATGACGGGTTTGTGCGCTAAGCCGCTTACCCCCCCCACCTGTGTGGCGGTGCTTTTTTTTGCATGTTACACACAAATCTCAACAAAAATAAAAACAGACGGAACACACGCATTTCTTTCCCCTCTCTCTCTTGTTTGCACGTCTACACATATATATTTTTTCTGTGTC
The DNA here is from genome assembly GCF_004355925.1 of Anarrhichthys ocellatus. Lineage (NCBI taxonomy): Eukaryota > Metazoa > Chordata > Actinopteri > Perciformes > Anarhichadidae > Anarrhichthys > Anarrhichthys ocellatus. The sequence goes on from NW_022280141.1 coordinate 722,735, forward strand.
AGCCCCTGACGGTTACCCAGGTCAAGAAGGTGCGTGTGTTGGTGGAAGAGGCGGTGGAGAAAAGCGACAGCGAGAGGATAAAGCTGGAGGCGGAGCGCTTGGTGTACCTGAGGGAGCTCGGCAACCTTCTGCACCCGTCTGTGCCCATCAGCAACAATGAGGTGAGACGCAGTCTGGTTAAAGGAGCAGCCCATTACATCACTCTGACTCAGTCATACAGTTCAAGTAGCTGGTAATCCATTGATTGGCGTGGTCTTTGCTAATAAATTGGATTATATAACAAATGATGCAGCAATTTTCAGGACATATACCTAAATATAAATATTATGATCTACTACAAATTGTGTATTAATAGGAACAAACACTCAACTTTTGCACTCACAGGGAGTTCTTTAGAGTGTTTCTGGGGGTATTAGAGGCTGGAAACGTCGTCGTCTGCAGTTCTGCTGGACTCCCACACACAAGATGCAACACCATGTCGTGTAAATTATCGACGCTGCTTCACACACGGATCAGTCTTGAATTATTACTTTTCTAGCACTTAATCCAAACCCCATGCTTCCTTTTCAGATGAGGATGAATGTATTCTGTCATACGCCATTAATTATAAACAAGAAAAAAAACAACAAAGACAGAAATATAGTGAAATTCATAGGAGCTACCGGCCGCAGCACGTACGTGCGCCGCCATTGCCAGTACCCATCTCTACCTTAACTGTTCTATTTAGCTCGAGAGAAAGAAATGAAGGGAATCTTGACATTCAGTTGGTAATGATGTAAAAACAGAGAAAGGAAGCCGATCCTCACATTTTAGAAGTTAGAACCAGAGAGTTTTTTGGCATTCTTGTTCGATGAATGACTCATTAATCATCTAAAGTGTCGCAGATTGACTTTCTGACAGCCGACTAATTATCTTAATGTCATACTCGCTGTTGTTTCCTCCTGACAGGACGCAGACAACAAGGTGGAGCGTACCTGGGGCGACTGCAGTGTCCAGAAGAAGTACTCCCATGTGGACCTGGTGGTCATGATCGATGGCTTTGATGGAGAGAGAGGAGCTGTTGTGGCTGGCAGCAGAGGCTACTTCCTGAAGGTGAGTGCAAATTTAACCCCAAGTTCCCCCAAGTCCTGCACCTCTATGGAAACTACAGAGTACTCAACTGCTGGTTTCTTTCTGCAGTATTTACAAAGTTACCATGCCATAAGTCATAAAAAACTAAAAATACGCAAGTTGAATTTCTTTGATAAATGATTTTACAAAAATTGGAAAACAATATAATCTATATATTCAACATTTTTTCAAGTGTTACAAATGTTGGAATAAATTGGAGGCTCTACTTGTTTTATACAATAATCTATTCTCATTTATACAACCTCTCCGCTCAGCAGCCTGCAGTTCAGTGGAAGTTTCACTGAATTCTTTACACGCGACTGTTGGTCTCAGCCGAATCAGTCATAGCTTCCTAGTTGTGATGAGGAGCGCAGAATTCAATGTGTTTTGTTTTTTTTACAGTTTTTGGTGAGAGCAAACGGTTGATTTGGGGGCAGATTTTGAATGAGACAAGTAGAATAAAACGGGTCAGAGGGTCAACACATGCATGACACAGACATTAGGACATCACTGCAGACGGACCAACATTCCCTCTACTTTTGAGCTGTTTCACCCCACATAGGAGAAACATTTGCATCCACAGAAGACTCGTCACTGCCCTTTTGTGTCCTGCAAATAACGAAAGCTGTTGTTCCTCCTCTCCTCCGTTGTGTTCAGGGCCCCCTGGTGTTCCTGGAGCAGGCCCTGATCACTTACGCCATGAGGATACTCCACAGCAAGAACTACACCATGCTCTACACGCCCTTCTTCATGAGGAAAGAGGTCATGCAGGAAGTCGCCCAGCTCAGCCAGTTTGACGATGAGCTCTACAAGGTACGGAGGCTTTTACTGAGTTCCTCAAGTTTCCCTCTCAAAGATATTCTGTCCTTCAGACAAGCTGACATTATTTGAAGTAGTTTGGAAATCAAACAGCAGCCATTGTTTTGGAATGAGATATTCAGGCGTCCACATACTTTTGGTCATGAAGTGCCACCTGGAGGCCCAAACGGAGAACTGCGCATCGTTAGATAGTACTATGATTTCACTTCTTCCCCAAACTTACCTGGAAAAATAAAAATACAAATTCAACGACTGTTTTCTGATGACTGTGAACCTTTCTGTCCGTTGCACTCCTTTTCCCCAGGTCATCGGTAAGGGCAGCGAGAAGTCGGACGACAACTCCATCGACGAGAAGTACCTCATCGCCACCTCCGAGCAGCCCATCGCGGCCTTCCTGAGGGATGAGTGGCTGAAACCCGAGGACCTGCCCATCCGCTACGCCGGCTACTCCACCTGCTTCAGGCAGGAAGTGGGCTCCCATGGCCGAGACACCCGCGGGATCTTCAGGGTCCACCAGTTTGAGAAGGTCGGTCGTGTCTTCTGTGACTTTTCATTGTCATCGGAGTACAACATTCAGATAAATAAGTGACGGAGGATCTCTTTGCAGATTGAGCAGTTCGTCTTCGCCTCCCCACACGACGGCAAATCGTGGGAGATGTTTGACGAGATGATCGGGACGGCAGAAGAGTTCTACCAGACTCTGGGAATTCCTTATCGCATCGTCAACATCGTCTCTGGTAGGTCTTCAGCATGCACTCGTAGACCCTCCTACAGTATGTGAATGATGTAGGGGAGGGAGACACCACCTAAAATGTATTGCAGTATGTTTGCGGGGGGGTACTGCAGTGATGGTAATTCATCACGGTATTACAAAATGGAAAAGGGATACTCTGCTCAAAACATGATTCTACTAATCTCCACTTTATCGGCAAAGTAAGTGAACACATCTTAAAACCCTCTGAACCCAAAACCCACCCGAGGGATGGAAGAAGCATTTATTCTCTGTACAAAACTACACAGTTTATCATAGCCAGAAGCTGTAAAAACATAATCGTCACATTTTCTTCTTTCCCGTGGTCCTTGAACACATCATGTGTGATGACCGCTGCTGTCAGAAAATTCAACCGAATCTAAGCTTAAAACCCTTTTTTCTGCATGCCTCATTAAAAATCTTGCCCCCAATAAACCGTTTCAAGAAACCACATCCTGTAAAAATCATTAAATTCTGAGCTCCTTAGCAAAACTATGAAGCCACGATTGATTGGTCTGAGACAACGGTCACTTTGACTGGACTGCTGCTGAACACGGAGAGGAGAGGAGGTTGTAAAAATGTGAATAGATTCATATACAGCACGTGGACCCTCTATTTTTTTACTACACTGGTAACCAGCGTCGGAAATACACGAGGGCAAAGGGCAAAACTGCCCCTAAGAAATATAATTTTGCCCCCGATATCACTAGGAGAGAGGCAAAAAATGCCCCCGAACTTTCTAAACGAATAAATAAATGGAGCACTTCTTAATCAGACCTGTGACTGCGGTCAACTCAGCAGACACTTAAATTTTAGTGCACCTATATGTTGAAATTCACGGTAAACGGCGCAGATCGGGAGCGAGCGAAGGACTTTGAAAGTTATCGGAAAGATTAACGTGAGACAACATCTGGTTTCTTCAGACGAACATCCGGTTTTCAGAATAAGATGCCAACAAAGTACACATACTTAATTGTGCATAAAGTGTCTTTGTTCTTTGATTTGAGGGTTGCTAATGAATAATACCTGACTGACAGTCAACTAAGATATTTTGCTAAGTAAAAACTCTGAACTGAATTTGTACCTTCAAATAGCACATTTTTTAAATTTTTAAGGTGCTATAAAAATGTTTTTCTCAAAAATTCCACACAATGACTAATGCATAATTTCAGGACAAAAATGGGTAATATCACAATATTTGAGCTGCTACAAAAATATCTTTCTCAATAATTCCATACAATGACTGATGTATATGTAATCAAGGCATCCTTGACTTAGTAATTGTTAATAGTTGTTTAAAAATTTTTATAATAACAATAAATACCCACAAAGAAATAAGAATAACATTGAATATGATTGTCTGATTTATGTTTGTTTTTTGTTAAATAAATCTAAGAAAACACTTTGAATCTGTAGACTACTGCTAATAGTCTTATTATTGCCATTTGATGACAATTGTTCATATACTGTAAGCCTAAATAAGTATATTTATTATTATTTATAACAAAGGTTAAATGTTATTTCACAAGTTTCAAAAAGTGCCCCCAACTTTTTGAAAATGCCCCTGGATTTCAGTCAGTGGGGGCAAAAGTTGGCCCCAAAAAAATATGTAAATTTCCTACCCTGGTGGTAACACTTGTGGGCACTTGGAACAATGTTGGATATATAGATTCCATTGTTTTCCAGTCTTTGTAAAATAAAATCAAACTAAATTATTATTTCTGGCATTGTAACTGTTATATTGCACAAAAGACCGTTTTGAGTTCTCTCTACTTCTAGCCATGAGTGTTTCCATAGAAGTGCAGAACTTATGAACTGCAGTGAACATCAAGACCACAGAGAGGAAGATGTGACTGAAAAACTGAGTGAAAAACTCAGTTTTGGGGTTCAGAGTGTTAAGAATGAAAACAGATACTGGCTCTAAATATGAATGATGATGATGAGGTGGAGACCGACATGTTTCTGGATGAGCCTGCCCCATAATGTAAAGGTAATGTAGTGAAGACGTACTCTAGAAATAGAAGTTTGTAGATTGTACATTGCAGACATCACATTTGGCTTTAGAAAAGTGTGATCAGTGTTATTCACAATTTTTGGACATTTTAGAAACCAAACGGTCAGCGGAAGAAATAATCTGCGGACGAATCAATTCTGGAAGGAACATATTGTTTACACTCAGGTTTAAGTTTGATATAATGTATCCAGTGTTTGCCAAAAGCTTTTTCCGTCGAGGCAATGATTTGAATTTGGAGCAGCCGGGAGGGTTTTGGTTTGCTCCACGTGTAACATGGAACATGTCTGCTGCTCTATGATCACTGGAGAGAAATCAGGACTTACCAGCTGCTGTTGGAGCATGAAGATCCTACCGTGATACCGGCTAACTGTCTGCTGCTCTACGTCCGCACAGGTGCCCTGAATCACGCCGCCAGCAAGAAGCTGGACCTGGAGGCCTGGTTCCCCGGCTCTGGTGCCTTCAGAGAGCTGGTCTCCTGCTCAAACTGCACGGACTACCAGGCCCGGCGCCTCCGCATCCGCTACGGTCAGACCAAGAAGATGATGGACAAGGTGAGGCGCGCTGTTCCACATCTATTTCCCCCCCCCCCCCCCCGACAACGCGACCTCGACTGTCGTTGGGCGGAAGGTTTAATTCCAGAATACGGTAGAAGCTTTATCCAGACTGCAGCTGCTCTAAACACTCCTCTCTGTGTGTCACGCAGGCCGAGTATGTGCACATGTTGAACGCCACCATGTGCGCTACCACTCGCGTGATGTGCGCCATCCTGGAGAATTACCAAACCGAGGAAGGCATCGTTGTTCCAGAGATGCTCCGGCCGTTCATGCCTCCTGGTAAGCTGCGCCGAAGGGTTTCACATCCGGTGTGTGTCGAGTATGACCAATAGATGCTGTGAAGCATTGTGGTCAATGATGACCTTCAGGCAAAGTGAATAATGAAGGGACCTATTGTTAGCTTGGCTTGTAGTTCTTTTGGTCAATGTATTAATCAGAGCGACACTGACAAACTATTCCTTTAAGGGCCGTCACAGTAAAAACAAAGTGGTGGTGTTTTCCAGGATGTATTTTATTTTATTTCCTTCACCTCCAGGTTTGACAGAGATCCTGAAGTTCGTGAAGCCCGCTCCCATCGACCAGGAGCTGTCTAAGAAAGCCAAGAAACACAACGACGGAGGGAAGAAGAAGAAGCAGGGAGGGGGGGGCCAGAACCTTCCCAACGCCATGGAGACCATGTGCGTCGACGACTCGTAGGCCGCGGCGACCGCGCCGCTTCACCAGCGCCACGCAGGCAGACACGGGTGGAACGGGGCCTCCCGGGGGGACAACCGCGGGTCAGCTCTGCTGTTACTGTCGTCTTCGTGAAGGGGAGCTCCGTCTCATCTGTGTCTATCTGAATGGAAGGTGTTCATCTCAGCTGTTCCTCCCCACGATCACATAGAGCGCACTGACGAAGGCCTCCTCCTACATCTACTCTTCACTCTCTCACCTCTGCAGCAAACAGACAGATGACACTACTGGTAAAATTCCAGCTTCACATCATTGCAGTAGTTATGAAAACTTAAACATTACAAGTTAATGTTTTCCTCAGCTTTTTAGGATCTGTAATAGACAATAAAAGGTGATCGGTAACTGAAATCTTTACGAGAACGACGCCTGCATCTCTTCTGTGAAACTTATTTCTTTGAGTCTGAAAAGGTTTTAAAGTTGATCTAAATTCTACTCTTCAGAAATCAATCAATGATCGGGTATTTAGGCTTCACCTCGTCTTCTCTGACCACAATCATCTTCAACCATTGATGACCATAATGCTCTTCCTGGCTTATGATTGAGACATTGTATGAACTCGCTAAAGAGAGATAGATATGTGTATACATATATGTATATGTATATGATTGAGCATTCAAGAAGTGGCACTTATTGTAAAACAAATATTAAAAAGTTGATATGGAAGATATTTTGTTTTTGTTTTTTTCCAGTGAGTCTACAGTACATGTGGGTTATTTGTGCAGTATGTGTATATTTACAGTGAATGAAGTATGCATGTACACCAGAAAGAACACTAATATGTGATTCAGCTCAGTGTCTGGGAACTCACTGGGTTAATTTACACAACTCTGATGTAGAATCTGTTTCTCAAAGCATCTGATAGCAGGAAATACCAGCTTACCATGTTGGGGTCGGCAGCATAGCCTTGTTTTGGCAAAAAGAACCTCAGAATGAACAAATCCAGTCTCCAGTCAGACCATGGGCCCAATCTCACACTCACGGACTCTTACTTTGAGAGGTTTTAGTGTCCCACTGTCAACTCATCGAGTGTTTGAGTCTCTGGCAGACATCTTGAGCCCTTTCCATAAGTCCGCATTAAATGCAGACTTTGCCCGAGAGAATTACCCACAATTCATTGCAATGGGGCGTTAAACACGGGGTAACCATGTGGATGGAGCCGTAAACAAAGAGGCCGGCACAGGGGTGTTCAGCCTGTCATATTAAACGTACACAGAAACATTAAGGAGTGAAGATTCAACAAAAAACACATGAAATCAGGATATTTATTTTTTGACAAAAACTAGTAAATATATTATATGAAATGACATCTTGTGAGGAAAGAGCCTGGAAGACGTTCAAATCAAAGTATAAAATACACACAACTGTGCATATTGTTTGTCGTTGTCATGGTACATGATATGTTGCTGTCCCGTTCATATTTACACCATTTCAAGCCATGCACCTCTGATGAAAGAGCAATAAGGAAGACACGAGTTACTCATTAACGCCAACAGACTTTACACCCTTAAGTTTGAAGTGCAATAAAAAGCCGATTTCCTCCGGTGAAAGTACATTTGCACGCAGGTAAGATGAATTTACAGTACGTCTTTCATGTTTAAGACATTCATGTCACCACGAATCTCTTCATTTTTCATCTGTACGTCCGCCTGCAGGGTTCAGTTTGACACCAGACGGGTTAAAGATGAGTGACACCTCGGAGGATGATAATGAAATTTCCTTTACAGTAAAGGTAAATACGGATTTTTAACAGCTCAAAATGTCATTCTGAATGTAGCGAATCAAGTAGAAGGTGAGACACTTGTGATTAATAATGCGACTGATCAATAGCTTGGCTCCGTTTGGCCCGTATCAGCAGCTTTTCTTCATGTCACTTTAAACCGATAATCAGCCTTCTTTAAAACACTGTTTCCCACTTTCATGTGTATTTCTTTCTCCAAACTGCAGTTTCTTGGGCGCGTTGAGGTGGTCCGCCCCGATGGACTACAGATCCTGTCTGAAGCGGCTCAGAGCCTAAAGGTCAGCCACTACCGCTCGCATCCCATTTTAGTCGGTTATTCCACATTAACAGGGAAACAGACCTTCCCTTTATAGCACTTCCATGTACATGTTAATGCAACTCTCTGACTTGGATGCTGGGATTCTTTTGCACATCAGAAACTTGTATTCTAGCAGGAAGCCAACTTTGTATCGACTATATTATATCTCTATATGAACGTGTCGGCTCTACAGATGCCGTCACTGACTAACATGACATGTAATCCATCGACTCTCATCCCCAGACGCCTGATAAATTCTCCTCAGAAAAGGCAGCGAAGAAGAGCAAAGTCCATCTCTTCCTGTCGCTGAGTGGAATCGACGTGTTGGAAAACAAAACCAAGGTGTGTGCCAGTTAGTCGCACAGGTCCGAGGATGCACAAGATTCGATTGCATGTTTTCTTTACTGTTGAATTATCGCTTTTAATCTCCTTGTTGTCTCTCCTACCCTCAGTTTTTGTTGTACTCGTGCCCTCTGTCCACCATTTCCTTCTGTGCCGTCCTGCCGTCTTCGCCCAAAGTCTTTGGGTTTGTGGCCAGACACCCTGCAGCAGACATGAACCACTGTTATCTGTTCCAGAGCAAGACGTTTGTGAGTTAATCCAGTGCAGCTATCCATTCCCTACAGGAGCAATTTGATGGTTTGTTTTGTTATTTGAGCGGGAGATTACCGATATTAATATTGGAAGTATGAATTTTTCAGTCTCATGTGCTGGTCTCAGTTATCGGGGATGCCTTCCGAGCTTCAAAGAAGGAGGAGAGCATCAGGGGAGGAAGAGACCTGATCGTGGAGGCCCTCAGACATAAGGTCAGTTCTGCTTTGGATTTGACATCGCTATCGGAGCTTGGGTCAGAATTTATTTTGTTCATTTGTTGGTTCTCAGTTTACCTTCGTTTTTCTCATTCTTTTCTCTTTTTTTTTCCAGAACAAAATGCTGCAAAGAGAGAATGCTGAGCTGAAGAGGCTGCTTGCAGGACAGACTAACTAACTCCTGCTACTAATATATGCGGTTGCACTTCTGCACACATACACACTAAAACACTTGTAAAAGATAAACTACTGACCCTGTTATATACTGTTTACCCTCATAATGAATAATAGCAATAATTGCTGATGTGTTATTATTCTTTTTCATGTTAACTCAATTGTAGGTGTGTTCTTGTGCCTTCAGGAATAACTAAAGAAATTCTGAAGTACCACAGAGAAATACCATATATATATATATATATATATATATATATATATATATATATATATATATTACAATGAAGGGCAGAAAGTTTGATCATATCTACAAAAGGAACAGTTCCATTTGTAGTGTCCTGGGGTCTGTTCCAAAAAGCGAATTTACCAAATAAGCCAGGCTTATTTTGGTTAGTCCGACTCATTTTCAGTTTTTTCGCCTCAGTAAAGCAGACTGTATGGTTTAAAAAAAGTAATATATGTTAATGGTTAGTCAAAATAATCCAGCCTGGCTGTTGGACGGATCTGGAGCCGGCTAGCTGCACAGAATAGTTAAAACGCTAAGGTCATGTATGTGCCACTGCTTTCATGAACCAGATTCACGGCTAAATTAAACCAGGATAAGTAGAAAATCACAGCTTAATCCACCATCTAATGATTCTGATGCCAGAAACTACTGATTTGCTTCTACACAAGTGGATAATAAATCAAATATGCATGTGTGGTGTATATTGTATTTTATAGCTTGAAGCTGGTATTGGAACGTTCATGTGTGAAACTGAAACTGTGGAATATTAAACACTGCAAAAACAAACACTGATTTAATTAGTGAATAATACTAATGCTATAGTGTCATTGTCCTTGATATTTCCAAGTGCCTTCTTCATTTCAAGTGTTAATCATGAAAATAAACGTGTGGAGGGCAGAAACCGACTTTGAAAGTAACCAACATTGGGGAGGAGTATATCCAGGAGTGATGCATTGAACTGCTGTAAAACCTCTAAGAAGAAGCAGAATGCATGTTTTTACCGATGGATCAGAAGACCCAGCTACAGACAGTTATTAGTTACAAAATTGAAATATTTCAAACCATATTTTTTTTTGATGTGTATACAGTCGAGTTGTATGCATATTTTAATATATTTATATGGATTCCAGCTCACACGGGTATCAGAGGGAATAAAAAAAGTGGACAAACTAGCTGAACAAGCACTAAAGAAAAATAATATGTACATCTGTATCAAGTTATCCAAAGCAGAGGGGAAAGGGCAGCATCAGGAAAAAATATGGAAACAGCCGAGGGAGAGACCCAATGCAAGATAAAGTGGGCAGTGTAAGATATAGGGGAGGAAACAAATATCCTCCCCTATATCGCAATATCAAGGATCAAGGCTGAGAATACAACAGTGGAATCCTCCAACCGGCCTCTGTGAGCACTGCCCGGCACCAGAAACTGTGCTAACATGCTATCACCACTTACAATAGATTTCAAAAAAAGAATGTTGTGGGGGGGCATGCTGGAGGAAATGCAAAGTCTGGATATGAGAGGAAGAGAGCTAAAGAATATTCTGGAGTGGGGCTCAAGTAATCTGGGCTCTACCAATTTCTTGCGAGTAGCGGGACTGATGGGAAACTTTAGCAGGTGGACAAGGTGGAAACTGACTGAGACCGGAAGGTGGCAGTAATGCAACAAATAGGATGCAAGCTGGCGTTAAACACCACAGAAGAAGAAAAAGAAGCAGAAGACGGATGTATGTGATGTACATATCATGAACGCAGGTATGACGGAGGGCACACAGTACGCCAGTGTAAACCCAACTTTGGGATGGATACGTTGAGCTGTTTGGTCTAAAATGTAAGTAAGCTAACTAACGTTACGGGTGGCTACAGTCACTGAACTCAGAGCTCACTTGTAGAACACCTGTTAGCAAACTAGTTAGCTAGCAGAGAACAACATTGCAGCCCGCTAAGGTTACATTTTGACTCCGTCAGCTGTATCGTTACTGGCGGACACAGGAGAGGCATTATGTCGATAACCAGCTGACCTATCGCTCCCGAGTCAATATGCTGGCGTGTGTATTCATGGCTGAACGGCTCGCTCTCATTCCCACGCAGACCGCCCTGGTACTCGGTTGGAAACTGGCTTGACCGTCCGCGCGTTGAGCCCTCTGCCATGGGGACACTGTGGTCTCGCAGCGGCAGCAGCCTGTCGCTCCTCCCGGAGAGGCAGCGCTCCGAGCGGCAAGAGGAGGATTCGGACAACGCCTCTCTGGACGGGCTCGTCCGACCGGAGGACATAGCTCAGTTCCCCTACGTGGAGTTCACCGGTAGGGACAGCATAACGTGTCCAACGTGCCAAGGCACCGGACGGATACCCTCAGGTGAGTAGGACCAACGCTAGCGCGAATGAAGCTAAGCACCTCACTGAAGATGGACTCTAACCTGGACAAAACTATTGATAATTAAAGTTACACCAAGGCCTAATAAGTGTGAACTTAATGATAAATACACATGTAATACATATTCAATTTCAGACTCAACAATGTTACTTTGTTGTTGGTTCTGCTTGAACCTTTGATGAGCAGACTTTTCTCATAGCATATCATTGAATGCATTGATGCAATCTCAGAGGCTTCGCCCTGTGTCCCAATCAAATGTACTCTAATCAGGGAGACACTAATCAGCATGTTGCATGACCCGCTATCTCCCCTCCCGATAGATCAAGTGAATGAACTGGTCGCATTGATCCCGTACAGCGACCAAAGGCTGCGGCCCCAAAGAACGTGAGTAATCTTACTGCGTGTATTGGTGCTGAAAGAGAGAGACACAGTGAGTGCGGTTACTGACAGGCTCAGGCCTCAGGACCTATGGTGAGCTGCCTGAGAACACCTGTTGTTGTTGTTGTTACGACAGGTCGGCTGCTGTAAATCGGTTGAAAGATTTTTAGTTGAGTCACCTGAACCATTGGAGCAACCACGCTGTACTTTTGTTGTTTCTCATTCATTCCATTTCCTAATGATTCTGCTCGTTTTGAAACTGGTAGAATAGACACACACTTCAATCTACGCAGAGAACACTTTTATTTCTTTTTAGCTTTCGGTCTAAAGGACCTTCATCAGAGCACACATGGTTCAGCTGGAGTGACAGGTGTAGAAACGAACAAATCACACCCTAATCACTGAATGCACACCCTGTTGGTAGAGGCTCCGCCTCCTGTAAGCTACAGCTTTAAAGTGCTGAATGTAGTGCTGAGAGGTTTACAAGTGGATGCCACTTACTCAACAACAAACAAAGCACAGTATATCTATCTATCTATCTATCTATCTATCTATCTATCTATCTATCTATCTATCTATCTATCTATATATATATATATATATATATATATCTCTATCTATATATATCTATATATCTATATATCTATATATATATCTATCTATCTCTATATCTATATATATATCTATCTATCTCTATCTATATCTATCTCTATCTATCTATCTATATCTATCTCTATCTATCTATCTATCTATATATATCTATATATATCTATATATATCTATATATATCTATATATACATACATGCATACACCTTCCGCAGCTTCATGGAGCATCCGCAGCTTCTCCACGGGTGCCGAGCAAGGGGCCACGAGGAGGATCTCGGCCATGCTGGAGAAAGATGAGAAGCTTTCTGTTGCACGCTGTACATTCTCTGTAGTTCTCAAAGTGAAGTTGTTTTTATACGTCATTCAAAATGTGTATCCAAGCTTTAGGTGAGAGAGGACCTACTTTTTGTTTGTTGTCATAGGAAGCTGTACGTGGTCCTGTCGGTGGTGTTGTGCCTCCTTGCGTCCTCGCTCGTGGCCTTCTTCCTCTTCCCTCGCTCCGTGGTTGTGGTGGACGATGGGATACACTCGGTGACCGTGCTCCTCAACCCCTCTGGCATGAACGTCCTCATGAACATGACGGTAGGGTTGTTTCTCATTTTGGAGGATGAAGGTTGTGGCATCACACAGAGCGGTGTTTCTCCCTCGGCGATTATAAAAACTTCAACTCTCTGAAGTCAGATTTGTGTGGTATGTATAATAAATCTTATTTGTTTGCATCCTCACTTTGTGGCAGTGAGTGAGTGATCCGGTTCAGCGGAGTCCTTAAATGAGAGCTCATGTGATGAGTAGATCAAAGGCTCAATGTGTCTAAATGTTTTCTCTTCAGTCGTGCTGATTGGATGCGTTTGTTTTTGTGATAATGACCGTTAACAAAAATGGGTTGTGTTTTTTTTAAACCTAAATTATAACTTTTGTTTTTTAAATGTTGACAGAGCGATGAATCGATGCATTTAGAACATATTTGATAATAGTGTTGAAAGTAGTTGTTAGTGGCAGCCCTAATCCAAATGTTCCTATAAATTATTAATGTTTCATATGTTTCCTGGTTCCTAACTCTTATTGTGTTTCTGTGTAAGTATATCAAGAGGGATGCAAAACAGTCTAACTCCACATTTATTCATCGTATGGGCACACAGGTACGTGTGCCCATACGATGAATAAATGTCATTCTGGTCTGAACCTGAAGTGTCTCATTGGAGCGGTTCTCTGTAAATAGAGCCTCTGTTATCATACCAGAGGCCCATTTTTAATCTCACAGGATCCACGCAAGACATGTTTCCTTTTGTCAAGCTTCTCTCTTCTTTTATTTGCCCCCCCCAGAGCACTCTGAACCTCAGCAACCCAAACTTCTTCTCGGTGCTGGTGCAGAGCGTGAGCTGCCAGGTCCTTTACATGAAGACGGTGATCGGAACACAGCAGCTAGACAGTGTCACCACCATCCTGCCGCTCGGTTACAGTCAGGTAAAACCCACTCGTTTAGTGCGTGTGCGTGCGCGTGTGCGTGCAATAAACATTATCACTGGTTGCTCCAGACACTGCTCCCGGTACAGAGTTCAGTATGCTAACAATCACTTTTAAAGCATGCATAGACGTGTTTACAACACGAGCTAAAGGGTTAAATGCTCCTGAAGAACAACACACTGACAGAATGAGGCTGCCGCCATTCTTCATTACTGTCAACAACACCAGGGCTGACTTGTGCTGCTCACTGTTGACGAGCACAGAGATGGGAGCTGCAGTTTATAATCATCCAACAGGAGTACAGCACTCGCTAATATGACAACCTAGAGCTGCAACAATAAGTCAATAGACAGAAAAATAATCGCTATTTCGATAACTGATTCACCGTTGAGTCATTTTTAATATAAATAATGCTGTTTTTAGCCTCCCTAATGTGGAGATCTTTAACGTTTTGAAGACATTTAAAGACATCGTCTTGGGCTTTGAGAAACCGGGACGGACATTTTTTTATATTTTCTTTATATTATAGACCAAAAGAATAATCTAGGGAATAGTCTGCAGCTTAATCGATAATGAAAGATAACAGTTAGTTACAGCCGTAGACTATTACATCATCAAGTACATGTACAAAATGGATCTGTGCCGGTACCATCTGCTGAATACTGCAGTACCAGCTGATCTAGGAACAGATTGAACCTTTGTAAACAAATCTCTGGTAGGAATGAATGGCCTCGCTGCTGACCGCCGTAGAGAGTTTGGGGACGTATTGTTATTCTTATTGGATTTGTTTCCAACAGCAAAGATGTCGAACTTCATCCTTTGACTTTCCCAGCTGCTCCTCACATACTCGAGTATGACGTCGTCCTCGGCTCTAGCTAACTTTAAAGCGTGCTGTGTTTGTGTCTCCTGCAGGTGAACTACACCGTCAGCGTGGAGATCGGTAGCAGCGCACCCTACGTCTAGTAAGTGTCTCCACCCAAACCTGCCTAAGCTACTCCAACTGATTGTTCTAGTGGCTTCGTAGAAATGCAACTTCTCTTTTTCTATATTTGATGATGATCTCCTTTTGAGCTGTTCTCATCGGCTTCTAGGGTCATTCCGGTGGTTTCTACATGTAGACTTCCATTAAGTAGGCAGAGAGAGAGACGGATTAATGAAAAATTGGTCGAGGTTGAAGTAGCACAGGTTGAGTCCCTCCCCCGGCTTTAAGTCCCTAGTGTGGCTCAAGCTCTAAACACGGCCGATCCTATGTTTCCCACGATGCAACGGGACAGCATCTTCTGTTGGAGCCTCCCTGTCTCCTAAATGTCTACATCTTTTCAGCTCCACACCTCTAGTTTGTAGCACAGGCTTTTTTTTTTCTTCTTTTTTACTTAAAACACATTCAAGTTTTGTGTTTTTTTGCTGTGTTGGCGATAAAGCCACATGTAAATTACACAAAGAACACGGGTGGAATAACGCTCCAAGTCAGTATTCCAATCTAAACCTTTTCTGTTTCTTTTCCAGCGCTTTCTGCTCCATGCCCAGCATTAAGGTCCACAACATTGTCGTATATATGCAGTAAGTATATCTCTACCTTTCAGGAGTACTTTGATGCTATACTTAAGTAAAGGTACTGAGACTACTGTGTGAAAGTACTCCGTTACAAGTAGGAGTCCTCTGTTGAAAATGTTACTCAAGTAGAAGCTAAGAAGCACTGGCAGCAAACTACTGTTCACTTAATTATCAAAAGTAAAAGTAGAGTTCTTGTTGCCTACTTTCTAAAGTTCTGGGCAAAAACCTCAAAAGTGTTATTTCATTCTTTTCTAATCTTTTCCTTGGACATGAGAGGATACTGCAGGTTGCAACACACAAATATCTTCAGAAAATCCTCAACCAACTACAAACATTTCTTTTTTTTTTTTTTTATAATAAAATCAAACTAAGGACTAAAATGACTTGATCGTTGGGGAATCATCACATTTTAGAATCTGAAAATATATTTTCTTGAAAATAAAAGTACAAAATCTGCAACGTAAGTCCAGCTGTCAGATAAACATAGCTGAGTAACGGGAACTCTATTTCTCTCTGAAACGTAGAAGCATGAAGCAGCAGCAGCACTCGAGTGCTAATCAGTCAAGAGGCAGCTGTGTGTTCACACAAGAGCCACTTCCTCAAAGTCAGTGCTTGTGTGACACTGCGGCACCAGTACTTCTAGAATTGTTGCTTTTGTAGTTTAGACAGAAAAACCCACTCCGTGTCATCTCCACACTGGAGACTGAAGCGTTCTTTCTGCAGCCTTTCCTCGCTAGTTGTTATGAAATATGACGGCACAGAGACTTATGGTCATTCCTGCTGCCACATCGTTGCTCTTTGTGATAACTATTGGAATGCGCTGCTTGTTTCCAGAACCACGGTGAAAACCTCGTACATGGTGCGAACGTCCCAGAACAGCCTGGAGGCCTACCGCTACATAGACTGCGGCTCCAACACCACGCGCTACCGGGCGGCCAGGCAGCACCGCTCGCCGCCAGCGCCGCCGCCTCTCCTGCTGTGAGTGGACGGATCACTTCTCCGTCACCAGCGGGCAAAATACCAAATGGTGCTTTCTGTTGAGCTCACTCCGACACAGGGAACCTAAATGTTAACTTGTGCCATTGAATGATGAAGTTTTAAACTACACATTGGTTTTCAGCGGACATCCCAGAATGCAACAGATATAGGGGTTTGTCGTGGTTGTTGTTAGGCTTATATTTTTCTTGCCACTTGTTTTAGGTGCATTACTGGGGCTGATTGTCTGAACTCACCATGTCTACAATACCAGTTTAGTTAACGGCTCATTGAGCTGTTTTAGACCTGCTGAATGTTCCACTGGGGAGAATTTGTCCCGAGTCATTGCAAACGTATTGCAACAGTCTCAGACAGTCCTGCTGCCTTTTCTTTAAAAAATGCGAAGACTGCTGATATTTTTTTTTTTTTTTTTTTTTTTCTGTTTTTGGATGCGATGCAAAGAAGGGATAATTTAATGGCCGATTAAAAAAAAAAAAAAAAAATTTTTTTTTTTTTTTTGGCACCTAAAAACTCGGGACACATTCTTAAACCTATTGCTTTTACGGTGTTATTTAACAACGACATTCAACTTATCCCGGATGTTTTTAAATGCTATTAAAAGTGCTTTCACAGCAGGTCTAAGCACACTGCTTTTAGATTTGGGGTGTACGCCCATATTCGTGTCATAGAGGGGGAAACTGCTCCAGGAAGTACGTTTATTACACATCTTGGTGGTGGATTTAACATCACAAAGTATTCTGCTACAGTGGCTGTGTCATAACAGTGTCAAAGCAATTGTGATTACATTTTTTTTAAAGGGACGGTTATTTGTAAATTTGTGACTGAGAATTTTTACCAGGGTTTTTAAAAGAATACAGTTTATATTGTCATGCAATTAAAGGGACCGTGTGAATAAATAAAACTAATGATGAACTCCAATGCTTGTTTCAGATTTCTTTGTTTTTCAATTAGTCGCTGGAAACTAGAAGCCTCGTCTTAAAGTGAATATATTACCTGTGTAAATTAATAATCAATAGCTGCGGCCCTTACCCCAAAAAAAACACCGACCCCCAAAAGCACTTCAGGTACCACATCATTTCAGTTTAATTCTTTTCTCCTTTTTTTGCATACAAAATAGCATAATGTCCTTTTCAAACATACAAATGTTTCCTTTTTTATGTCTCATACGTTGTCCTATAGCTGCATGTGAAAATATATTACTACATAATACAGATCGACAAGACAACAGACAATATATTATCGCTGTAATACAAATAGTGTTTTTCTAGTTTTTATTTTATTTATACCAAACAAGGCAACACACTAAATAAATGCAATAAGTACAAAAATATAGCTGGATAAAAAGCTTATTAATACAAGAGTGCTTTGTCTTTGGTTAAGTACATCCGTCTTTAGGCCAGCGCCTCGCTTGTGTTTACCGGTCCTCTCTTTAACTTGTGTGAATATGTTTTATAATCTGTGGACAGCAAAAGTATGCTCCAAACACAACGTCCTTTCCCCATCTAGCTCTTTCACATACCTTTCTCTTTAAAAATGGACGTTACTGATTCCCTTACCCAACATTACCTTCCGAAAATACCCTCACACATACACACTCACACTTGTTAAAAGCTAAAAACCTCACATTCACGTTTGCTTTCATCAGAGACTGTCGTCTCTCGCTCGCTCTGATTATTAAGTGTACGTGAGTTTGAAAAAACAACCATGATTGTCGATTGTGATTAAACGTGTCACAACTTATAAAAGGTGCTGTCGAAAGGCAAGAGTGGCTGTAAATACGTCTGATATACCTGAACATATATAGATATAGGAACTAAATTACATCATCAGGGCTTTGGCACTGTATATTCAAACGAAGAAAACAGAAACACCTGCTGTGTTTAACGGCAGTTATTGTGTGGAAGTGTTGGAAGGTTACAGGGCTCCGTGGGCCCTCGAGCAGTGCAGGGAAAGGTCCTCTTTGTAGCCGCTCCACACAGGGTACATCCCAACTCTCTTAATTGCATCCCCGTTTCCCTCACTTGGGTCCTTTCCTTGCGTCTTAGTCCCTCCCTCCAGGGATGCATGGAGGAAACCATGCGAGGAGAGAGGAACGAGGAAATATGTTTTGAGACGTCCTTTCCTCAGTTGCGTCATGTGAAGCGACGTCTGTTTCTGATGACGGAGGATCAGCTGATCACAGCTGATCAGCTGTCAGTCGGCTTTAACAGCTGGAGAGACTTTTGATAAGTTTGTGTCTGTTCACATGATCACTGTACTTAATAATAGTAACTAATAATACTAATAACTATTAAAGACACACAGTAATCACCACTGTAGAGGTGTTTCTCTCTGTAGTCTGTTAACAAACTGTGTCCTGTGTTCTGTTTATAAGCACAGGATCCATTTCTACCGGCGGAATGCGATCGTCTTATTTATGAATTATTTGCGTCTGTACGTTTTGAAATTCAGATTGTGAAGTCGATATTAAATAACCCAGAATATGATTATTGTTTCTCTTAAATGATAAAACTCATCAAACCTGACAATCAGGAATGAACAGCCTCACGTGACTGAATGAAATGATGATAAATGATGTAAAAAGTGTTCTCTCTCTCTCTCTCTCTCTCTCTACTGTATATGTATGTGTTTCGTCTCTCCAGTTCCCTCTGACTTTAATTGTTTCCAAAATAAAAGTTCAGATCATGAAAACACAAATCTTTCTAATAAATGAAGAAAGTTGTTTGTGGTCCTTTTGTTATTCAGACTACAATGAACATTTATTTAAACCAGATGTTGAATCAGAAAACGAATCAAATATATACTAGAGTTTAATCTGTGATCCGTCGTCACTGTTTACGTGTTGAAAAAAATCTCATCAGTCCGATCGGCTGCAGCGTCCAATCACATGACTGATGAACAATGAGGGGACATGTCGGCCGTAAAAAGACTTCCTGTAAGTCTGTTCTCGTGGGTCCTCGCTCATGGCTCCTCAGAGATCCCTCCTCCCTCCTCCATCCTCACTCCTCAGAGCTAAATAAGAGCTTTGGGACGGCCGTCAATATGGCGGCGCAGAACAACTTCCGGTTCAAGCGAGGATCGAGAAGCGAGGAAATGAGAATTAAGAGACTTGGGATGTACCCACTGTCTGCATGTGTGCGTCCTTAGAGCTGCTGTTTGACACTTCTGTCATTTGTACACTGAGCACCAGTCGGACCCAGATGATAAAAGCTGTGTTTAACCAGGGCGTCTGGGACTCTGGATAACCGGTGTCATGAAGCTGTTCCATAAGCAGGAGCATGAGTGAGTCTCTGGACACTTGAGCTGCGTTCCAAATCGCAAACCTTTTCCTTTTAGTACGTACTGTTGGAAGCAGTATGCACTAAATTGGGACAAACTGCTTCCTCATAACATTGGCACCTAGAACTTTGCCCCTCTTGCTCTGCAACATAAAGGATTGTGGGTCAGAACAGCCAGAAAAGCCCGCTGGCTTGCGTATTGCAAAATGTGACCGGATGTAGCAGAACATCCTGGTACTTTTGACGTACACTGCATTTGACGTACTAAATCTTTCTTCTGGCATTCCAAATAGTTTAGTAGTACGGGTACTGGAACGCACAGCGAGGCTTTAATTCACCAGTTAAATATTCAAGACTCATTACTCCATACTCAGTCGAGCAATGAGTATCGTCACATTTTGTCTCATGAATCATATGTATTATGCATAAGTGATACTTAAGTACAGAAAGTAAAAGTATAAAATATCTCAAGAAGAGAAATGAATGCTTACTAAGACCAATCTTACCAGAATGATTTACTGAGCTTATTAATGGTGTGCACAATTAGTATGCATCTGTACTTGGCATTCATGAGTCTGTTAATGTGGCGCTAAATGTCCCGCTTTGACACGTGTCATCTATCTCTTGACATAATTATCAGGCCATCACGCGTCACTTTGTTTTGTAGTTTTTGTCCAGGTCAGCATCTTGATCCATGTTGACTCTGAGCTGAACCTGCTCTGAAAAGAGAGCCAGCTTCATGACACCAGTAAATCCAGAGTTATGCCCAAAGACGGCTGGATAACCCACTCATTTCCTCTTCATGGCACAAGCCCCTGGTAGATGGTTGTTTGTGTTCTTGGAAAGTTTCTTCTGAAGCCTCCCTGTCCTTGGAGGAGTTGTAACACTGAACATATTAGAAACAAATGACATGGAGTGTTATAACATCAACCAACCTTTCAGGGAAAGGTGGACATTTCAGGAGCAGAGTGGAAAACTGAACAAATGAAAAAGCATCAGTAGGGATCATGGACTAGGATTTTCAGCCTTCAAAATGGTCTTCATGCCAACTGGTTGACAAAGACTGCGTTAGCGTCACGGCCCGAACAAGCACTGGCACTAGGCCACTTCTGCACAACATAAGCAGTCACTTCTGCCTCCGCTTGTCTGCTCTGAGCTGGCTCTCCTCTCCGTCTCCCTCTACCGGCGCTGTGACAACATGACCTTGTTGATGAAGTTGACGATGGCGGAGGCCGGCTGTTCGGGGTCCAACTCGGCAAACAGGTGGCAGACGTTCTCGGCCAAGCTGCCCGGCTTCTTGGCCACGAAACCGAACACTCTGAGAGGGGAGGGAGTCGAAGGAAGAGGAAGAAGGGTGTGAGGATACAAGTTACTGAGCGTGAGAGGACGCTCCGGTCAGGCTAGAGGAAAATCTAAATGGTGATCCATTTTCTAGGTCTGATCTAAATAGTGCTCTCTCCTGGGGTTTTATTGACTTAAAGGGCCAGTGTGTAGCATTTCAAACAACACACTGGTTCTAGTGCTACTTTGGAGTTTTTACGTTACCTGAAGGCCACCGTAGCTCACCGGCTCGCTAGTGAAACTGCAGTAACGTGAGCCGCATAAAAACGTGGTACCACCAGCTGCAGTCTGACTTCTGCTGCTCCTAAAGTAGTGTTTATTATGATATGGATGGCCTCTGAGCGACACTACCGCAGGTTTTTACAGTCAGCGTCTCACGTTACCACGGGGAGGAGTGAGCAGCGGGGTATTCAGCTGGTTGCAATCTGCAACCACATTGCTAGATGCCGTTAAATCCTACACACTGTCCCTTTAAGAAAAGGGGAAACATTTTTTGCAGGAAAAATCGTTTTAAGTTCTTTTTTCCATCTGTGAAAACAGGTGGGAAAAACGTTTTGGTAGTGTAAAATTACATGTTTTATCAACATCATTATAAGTGTTTGCTGTTGTAATATTCATTTCAGCCACAGGGGGCTGGAGAGCAACACAAACTCATAAATATACTTCTCACATTAAGTAGTAGTAGATTGTCTCCTCCCATAAATTAAAAAAACAACAACTTTTAGATCTTTTCCTTTCTATGCCACGATATACGATAAAAGATTATTGTTGATTGGAGTAAAAAAAAATCACCAAAAAAAGTTTCGCATAGATTATTTTTGTTAGGAACTCACTTGTTCTTAAGTCATGAACACAGGAGAGAAAACAGTTTAGATCAGAGTTAGAAAATGGATCTCCTGCATTTTTCTTTTTCTCACTTGTCTCTCAGGGCTTCCGTTGGGTTGACTTCCATGAAATAATTAGTATTATGTAATATAGGGGTCATGGGAAACTTGATTTCATTGTTAAATCCTGTTTGCTGGAATTCATTTTTGCCAAGGCTCACACGCAATCTGATGCCATGCAGAGGCTCTAATATCACTTCTCAGCCACGGGGGTTAATCTACACTCCCCTTTATTTTTAAACATGCATCCACTCCCTCCTTTCTCTCCATCATCAAACACAAACAGAGCACTTACTTAACGGCGGTGTAGTCTGAGTTAGTCCACCTAAGGCCAAGAGAGAGAGAGAGAGAGAAACCAGACTCAGACACACACACACACACAAACACAGGCAGAGCTGCCAAACAGGCCGATGCAGTCTCAGCCTCGGCCGTCATGCTCGCTAACAAAGACAGACGTAGGGTCCATGCGAGGGCTCATAGCAGCAAATGCAGTGAACGATCACGGGTGCAACGGACTGCGGTGGACGAGTCTTTTAGTCCCGCTGATTTGAGGTTAGTTATGGCTCAAACTGCAGCTACAGGAATCAAAGGAGATCATTCATATATATATATATATATAAAAATAAAT
>NW_022280141.1:745641-764074 GCF_004355925.1 Anarrhichthys ocellatus
AGGTAAGTCCTTCCTAGTCTTTATAGTATTTTCATTGCCTACCTCCTGTCCTTAGGGTCGATGCTGCTAAAGGTTACGCTGCTCACTGGGTAATGTCTCCTGAAGAAAACCCTAGAAGAAGAAAGACACAGATGGAGCGAGAGACAGGAGAGACATCACTGAAGTGTAATGACAGCACAGCACGGAAACTCTGTCGCTACAGTGCTGTCTGTTGTTTATTAGGGAATGCCTAGGAAGGACTTACCTGCGCTGGCTGTCGGTCAGCGTGATGCCCTGCGACGTCACCTTGAACTGGACCACAGTGGCGGCGGGACGAGGGTTACAACCCAAGGAAGCGTCTGTCGCCTTGGCGATGGCCTGGGGGCCGGTTAGGGACTCCGTTTCCACCGAGTTCAGGTAGAGGACGTTACAGGCTGAGGGGGGAGGGGCAGAGAGGAGAGAGAGGTGAGCATGATGACCACGCCTCAAAAGGTGCTTCTGTGTTTCAGGAAGAGAAGGCCGGATGGAGAAGTCACCTGCTCCTTGTTTCAGCAGGTCAGCGGCCGTGCTGATGTTATTCACCGGTTGAACCTCCGGCACCCCTCCTATCAGATCTGAGTTAAATAGAATAAGAATCGGAAAAAAAGAAGATTTCCTGTAAAATACGTCAAGTTCATCTGCGAACACGTAGAGCTTATTTATCAGTGTGAGGTTTAAAGGGTCGATCTGTTCAAATTTGACTAGTCTCAAACAATTTGTAGATCAACAGAAAATGAATCAACCACTACAGTGACAATCTATTCATTGTATGTATTTACAGACAAAATGATGAATGGAGAAAATAATCTGGAGATTAATCAAAAAGATGATCTTGCTGCAGCCGCTGGAGTACCGACCTTTCTCCGTGATCCTAAGGGCGCAGGGCAAAGAGATGGGCGTGATGGAGTGCTGGTAGACTAATGGAGACAGACTCCCTGTGGATAACAGACAGCAGTAAAAACAGATTCTACATCCCCCCAGAAGTAACAAGACGTACAAATAAAAATAACGATCTTTCCTGAAGGTGCTCCATTCCTGGTACTAAAAGTATTGTCCTACACATGCAGATGTCAAGCCGGAGCAGGAAAACCTACCGAAGTAGGGCTCATTCTGGCACCCTTTAATCTTGACTCCTCGAGGGCCGGTTTCTATCAGGAAGTGTCTGACCAGCTGTTCCAGAGGGTCACTCACTGTAACAGCAGAGATTCACTGTGAACGAGCTGCAAGTGTCATTGTGTACTAAGGACAAAGCAACTGCTGAATAAGTCAAATGCTGCCTAAAACAGTTGGAGGTCGTCTTTACCCTTGCTGCTGTGGTTGTTGGCATTGGGGGGAGGGGTAGCCACCTTCAGGGCCAGGCCGTAGGCCCCCTGGAAAGAGTTGCTGTCCCTGATCAGGAAGGTTCCCGGCTCTCTCTCCTTCAGAGCAGCGATTGCTGCAGCGAAACACAACCAAGACGTTGGGAAATTTATACAGTGAAATGCATTTGTAGCAAACATTTGTTAAAATTAGAAAAAAGACACAAAAAAAGAATGGCCTACCTTGCTCTCTGGAGATTCCAGGCTTGTACCAGAACCTTGAACTGTCCTGGACAAACTTCACACTGACCCTGTTCGCGTTCTCACTCTCCACAGACGCCACTCCGTCGGTTTTGCCTGCGGGGGGCACAATTTCCCCCACGGTGGGAGAGAACGTGACATGGAGCTGATGCTGGGCGGCGGCGGAGGAGGGAGGGGCGTGGCCCGCGGCTGGCGTCAGAGTTGGCGCCCCGTCATTGGGTGAGCCCGACTGAACGGGCGGGTGGCGCTTCTCTGGCAGCGGTGGCTGGGGGTGAGGAAGGGGGATGGAGATGGTGGAGTAATTGGAGTAGGAGGACGGGTAGAGCTGAGGAGCGTGAGCGGAGTAGCAGGGCCTCTTGTTGGTGTCCGGAGCGGATGTGTGCCCGGCAGCGCTGTGCTCCGTGCCTGGGTAGTGGTGGTGCGGGGGTCCGTGCTGCTGGATGTGGTTGGGGTGGTGGGGGTCAGGCCCACTCAACAATAGCCTCCTACCCAAAGTGGCAAAGCCAGGAACTGGGGCATCAGAGACCGGGGAGCCCTCCATACTGCTGGAGGCCGGCTGGGCGGATAAAGATGAAGCTGGGGCGGGAGACGTGGGGGCAGACGTGGCAGTGTGGGTTATCGCGGGTTTTGCGGCTTCTGGGTGTGGCTCCCTGGTGGGAGAAGATCCGGGGACCTGGGTTTGGGTCTGGCTCTGAGGCTGGGCCACCGCCTGAGCCACAGTGGAAGGCAGAGCGGCAGCCTCGGAGGGATGGGGGGTCAGGAGAGCGAGAGGGCCAGACTGGGAGTGTGCGTCTGGTGCCGACGAAGCACGGATCGGGGATGAGGAAGCCAGACAGAGCCGCTGGTTTGATGTGGTCGGCGCTGCAGAATCAAAAGGAGATGGGTTCTGCGTCACCGAAGCTGGAGGTGTATTTGGGCAACAGTGCTGCTGTCGGGGCGCGGTCGGGGACGGGTCTGTTGGTGCAGTGCAGTGGTTGTGGGGCTCCGTTTGCTCAGGTGTGGTTGTGTGTGGTTGCGTATGTCTGGCCGACGGCGGCTCCGTGCTGCTTCTTTGGCTTTCCGGGGATTCCCTGGCGATGAGATCGGCGCGATAGTGTCCGTCCTGGGGCCCGGAAGTCTCGTAGTCACTGCCGATGATGTCTGTGGTCCGGATCTCATACTCCCTCCCTCCTGGACTGGGACTTAAAGGGATAGACATGAGAATTACTGTCACAGACCTGCTCGTGATCCAGTGAAATGTTTCTAAATGTAAGAATAAATAAATCTTCATTATCATCAATGCTCAATTTTCACCATGCTGTAACATGCGAGCTGTATCTGGATATCCTATCTAAGGATAAGGAACAGCGGATGATGACTGATGTGTAAATGATGAATGCCATATGATCGGATCAGCCAGATCACATCTGGAGGCGGTCTGGCTCGCATTGTGATTAGATCTCTGCCGGGTGTAAATGCGGTCCGAACATATTTGCTTATTAAAGGAGCCCTTCTGTATTTTGCAACAAACAAACAGGACGGAAAGGTCATTTTCTCTGTAGGGTTGTTTCCATAATGTTATAATAACAATATGAGCCTGTCAGCCAAAAAATGTAGCACTTTTATTGGAGGTACCTTGACGTAAGGAGTTGCCTGGTATGATTACATTGCAGCCCGTTTAGCGGCTGCCAACTGCAGCGTTCTCCCACAATTCTGGACCAATTAAAGAAATGAATGCCCCCCATTAGTCACTTAGACATAAAAAGAACAGAGTCCAGGTTAAAAAATACTAAAGTTACCCTTTAATACCAGGTATAATGGCCCACGGATCAGATGCCATTATCCAAATACATTCATTCATGTTTCTCTCCACCCTGGTGGTGAGGAGCACCCTGACCGACGCCACCATCCCTCCTCACTAAGAGAAAGCGTGGAATACCTTTCCTGTGTGCGTAGGGGGCTGCTGGTGTGGACAGGGGTGGGCGGTCCAGACATGTCGGATGGTGTGGAGCATGCGGCGTGGCCGTCTCTGTGGACCCTCTTAAAGGAACCGTGGGTAATGTGATCCCTCCAGCCCACACTTTCACCGGAGCTCCGGAGGCCATCTGAAAAGGACGGGACCAATGGAGAACATCAACAAAAAAAGGAAGCTCAGTGGAGATATTATGAGCTTATATGAGGCAAATATAAAATCAAGAAAAGATGGCGAGAAGACACAATTTGTGAGTAATGTGTAAGGCAT
The DNA here is from genome assembly GCF_004355925.1 of Anarrhichthys ocellatus. Taxonomy (NCBI): domain Eukaryota; kingdom Metazoa; phylum Chordata; class Actinopteri; order Perciformes; family Anarhichadidae; genus Anarrhichthys; species Anarrhichthys ocellatus. The sequence goes on from NW_022280141.1 coordinate 749,440, forward strand.
CTGTCTGGTTAAGCATTACTGATTCAGTGCATGCTGTTGTTGGTTATGGATAATTCAAACATGTTGTTCACATTTGTCAGTGTCTCTGATTCAGTGTGACTCACCAGTGTGTGAGTCAGAGCCGTATGACTGCTGTGAGTCTGGATGGTGATGGTTGTGGTCTGCCGGCCCATTGCTATGGCTGCAGGGCCCCGTCATGGAGGAAGCCGGGGGCAGCGGGGACGTGGACTCAGACTGGTAGCCCGAGGCGTAGCCCCTGCTTTCAGACGGCGAGGGCTGGTACGGTGAGCAGGGGCACACCTGGCGCGGCGTTTGGTAACCGCTGCTGCTGCTGCTGTACTTCAGGTCCATGTGGGAATGAGCATGGGACCTCGACGCCTCTGGATAAGCTGGGTGACCCGATGGCAAGGGGTCAAACGTGAAGGCTGGAAGATCGTGGCCCTGTGGGCCGTAGGAGGCCACGGTGGCCCTCCTGTGCCAATACTCCGCCTCTCTGTCCCGCTCCCACTGCAGCTCTGCCTCCCTGTCTCTCTCCCAGTGGAGGGACATCTCTCGGCCTCGTCTCAGCCCAGGATCCCTCTCCCAGTGGAGCTCTGACCCTCTGGGTAACTCCGCCTCCCTGGCTCTCCTAAGCCCCACCTCCCTCTGCTGAAGCTCCGCCTCTCTGTCCCAGTGGAAGCCGTCACCTTGGTCCAGCCTCAGGCTGTGATAGGCCGCCGAGTCGTCTCTCCTGATGCTGCAGTCTCTGCAAGGGCAGCCAGGGGAGGGCAGGCCATCCATTAGCATTATATCGTGGTAGGTAGGGCTGGTGGAGGGTTTGGGGTGGTGTGGGTGGGGATGGTGGTGGCTGTGCGGTGGAGGAGGGTGGTGATAGGGGCCATAGTCGTCCTCTCGACAGCAAAGGCGACCCGGGGCAGACAGGGGGTGGTGAAGCGGGTGGTTGTGAGAGTGAGGGTCTGGCGATGGGTAGGGGTACATAAGTCGAGATGAGGGAGCCTCCGAGCAAGAGCGGTGCAGGTAGTGCGGAGGGCCACTCTGGCGGTCCCACACCAGATCTGGAGGCGGAAGGTTCTGGTGGGAGTGGGGGCTGTAGTGCTGGCACAGATCCATGTGTGACGGAGGAGAAGCTGGGTTGGGGCTGGCAGAAGGGGTCGCCCCGTGGTGCCCATTGGTGCCGGGGGCCCGGTCGAGGCAGTAACCATTGGGCATGAGGAGGGTGCGGTCGCAGCCAGGCTCGGCGCAACGCTGGGACCGGTACCCATTCCGGCAGGAGCAGGACCGACTGAGCCTCAGCGTTCCACTTCTCTCGGAGGGCAAAGAATCGCCGTCGTCCAAGATGGCCGTCTCTCGCTCTCCATCCCGGTTTCCCTCTATGCCTCCGAGAAGACGCTCCAGCTCCTCTCTCTCGTGCCTGGTCGGGGGCAGCAGGCGGATGGGATCCTCCTTGCGCTCTGGATGGACGGATGATTGGTTCAAATGGACGGAGTGGCCTGAGAGGGCGGAGTCAGAACCGCGAGCGGTAACATGATCTGGCCTGTCTTCCTCAGGGCCCGCCACTGGGCTGCTGCCATTGGTTGAGGTGAGGGAACCAGAGCCGGGACCTCGGCGCTTCTTTATCTGAGCGTAGAGACTGCCATCTACTGGACCTCTGGTGTGGGCAATATCTGCTGTAAGAGAAAGAAGATGACGACGATCAGCTCTCAAATTGACAGTAGTCATTGGCATATTGCCATTTATGAGCCTGAAATCTACTTGAAGTCTGTTTTTACTGACGTCTGCCAACTTCTTGTACTCATCCCTCTTTAGTAATTACATAAAATCATGCTGAGATTGGATCTGAAGAGAACAGTTAGTGTGTTACCCTCCAGGCTGTCCTGGTATCGCTGGTTAAAGTTCTCATAGGAATCCCAGCGGACCACAGGGTCAGCTGTGTTGTAGTCGACTGTGACAGCCGGGTCGTTCTTCTGGTACTCGCGGCCTGGGGAAAGACACATCCACTTTACTTTACTTTGGCTATTAGTATTAGTGCATTTGAGCATTTCATTCAACGTATCTTTCACCCATTTGACAAATATGAACTAAACTTTCAAAGTGGAGCAGGTATGAAGGAGGATTTGAAGTAGAGAGAACCCACCTTTCATTTTCTCAGGTCCAGAGGAGAAGACAAACTCAACTGTGGCATCAGATGGAAAACGCTCATCTGGGGAGAAGGGAAGGAAAAACAAAACATAGAGGGAAAAATATGTTAAAATTGTCAAAGAACATGGCAAATATCCCAATATCCTAATATAAAAATACAGTTTCTCTACATCACAGTCACAGATTTATGAAAGCACGCCGTGCTTTAAAGAAAGGAATCAAACATGGTCTCTGCTCCAATACATCAAATATGCAAATACCTTCCACAGATGTGCTCTGAACACACAATGGTGCGTTTATGTACATTTGAAAACGAATAGTGTTATGGATTGAAGACCACATACACAACAGACATTTTTCATTTCAGAGAAAGTGAAACCAAGGAGGAAACGAGGTAATGAGCATATTCATTACAGACTTCAGCAACAGGCCGGTGCTCACTAAGCCTCTTTGCTCTCTCTGAGGGGTGGTTAGAGACACTCCCTCCCTGCACACAGTACAACTCATTCTCGATATATACTCACCTCCAGGGAGCTGTTATTATGTCCAGGATGGAGCTTAAGATACTAGTATTAAGGGATTTATTCAACCACAGTAACATGAGGCCATTCTGGGCAGCAAACCACTGTGAACACATTCCCACAATGGTTATTATCAAGGACTATGTTAGTTAGTTGTATGTGAGGATTATCCTACAACAATTTCAGAGTATCAAAGTATCAAAGGAAGAAAAAAATCCAATCTGGCATTTAGTGAGCAAAATACTTAATTTTACATCTGAAGGGAGACTGCATAACTTTTGATTTTAAGATTTAACACAAACTTAATTTTATGAATCAAAAGATGAACTCATAAGCAACTAGTGCACTAAGATCTCTGCTGGGTGTGTCTGCAACCAATGTTTGCATGAATACAAACTCCAATGTCCCCCTGTCTAGATTGCAAGAGAACCAGACGTATTTTTCTGCTGTGTGCTTAGTCCCGTTAGCTGTTAGCTCTGTTAGCCAAACACACTGCAGCCCATCGGCTACGAACAACCAACTAGCTCTCCTCCTACCGACATGAGTAGCAACCACAAGAGGTCCTTGACCATACTGATGGGTCCAGCAGTATAGATTAAAAGTGGACGGACAGACAAACATACTCACGCGTGACCAATTACACACATTCAAGCAAGCCTGAATTGGTCAGGTATGGCCAGTTAGCTTAATGTGGCTAATGTTAGCTAACTTTACATGAATCTAGGTCTGGGTGATATGGCCAAAATCTTCTTTCTCTGTATAGGTCATTAATATCTCGACAACGATGTATATCACGGTATAGCATGCTTTCTGGTAATTCAGTACATACATAGTCAATATGAAATAACTGCATGGCAAAGTCTCTTATCTTGTATGATATTAAAACTAAATTACATTTAATTAAGAACTTTAGTGCAAAATGAACATAGCACTTTGTTATTGGCATTGAACTGAGTGGTTAATGTAAAGTGGGATGTAACTACAAAACCCCTGCCAAATGATACTACCCCAAAATGTTTCACATCAGCTTTTCTCCAAAATGTGAGCTAAACGTGCTAGTTATTATCAATTTAGATGACGCCATTGTGAATCTCGACATATGTTTTCATCACGATACGATACATGATCATATTGAATTGTCTCCCAGCCATACATGAATCCCCATTTATACATCCAGCAAATATGGAGCCACATTAGCAGTCGTTGGTCTTGTTTGTGTCCACTCCAATATTAATTCTTTTAGCTCTGTTTTTGGTCCACGCAAATTCCCTTGAAAAATGACTGGCTATTAGCTGCCATTGTGACATGTCATAACAGGGCGAACACACAGGTGTAATTGATCAAATTTAGTGTGTCAGTCATTCCAGTGAGCCAGCATGCACAATGCCAGGGCCATAATGTGACAGGCCCTGTGACAGGGCCATAATAAATCTTACTATTCACACCTGTGCTTACCCTGCAATGACATGTCAAAATGGCTGCTGTTAAACGGGCCTATTCATTTCAGTAAGCAGTGGGAAGCTGCAGAGTTGGGTGATAATTCTCTGTGGGTTCATAACTATGCGTGACCCATTTCATGTTTGAGTAGTCGTGTGATCCATTGTAAATACTAAAAATATTAGAGACTATTATAGATGCTTTAAGGGGATCCTGATAACATTGTAGCCATTGTATATGCCCCATACTACACAGGACACCTGCTTCCCAAAAGAGGAAAAGTTAATCAAATACTGTGGTACCAAATTTACACAGGTAGAGGATTAAAACATGCTCTATACCACCTAAATAAACGTACCAGTACAAGCTTCGTCCAACTCCCCTTTGCCAAACCAGAGCTGGGATCCGTGGATGGTGCAGGTGTGAAACTGCAACCTGAACACGGTGTCTCTGTCAGCGCTCTGGGCTCGCCTGTGGTAGCATTTGACCTGCAGAGGGCGGCAGAGAGGAGGGAAGAGATGCAGCTTAAAATGCGTGTGGGATAACGAGGGCAGTAAATCTGAGGCTTTGTGCAAACTGAGCGGCACCTACACTTTCCGAAATAACGGCCACATTGTGACTCCTTGTTACACAAAGCGGCAAAAACTTTTTCCAGACCAACATGTATAATTCAGAGATGAGATATGGCAAAAGTAAAAAAAAGTCAGTGTATGTACCATTTATTTAAATATTTCTCCTCTCCGTTGAAGATTAAAAAGCTAATAAGTCATTATTGCGACCCCACCCACACCATGGGTTCCTCTGTTTGTCATTTCCTTCCCATGTGAACTCACCATGATGTCACCCTTCAGCAGCAGCGCCGGTTCGATGGTCACACACAGCCGCCGGCCCCCGGTGCCCTGAAGGTCACTGTCGACAACCCAGCAGACACAAACAAGCCCGTTAAATAAGTACAATATATAAGGAACGCAAGCAGATAGTGTGGGACCAACTGATTTCCTTGTTTGTGTGTCACAGACATTTTCATCATGTTTTGACTCGACAGTGGTTATATTCCAGAGTATCAGCTTGGAAAGGCCTTGACGTAAACAATCAAGTTACAAGATATGAGTTCAAAGCTGGATCGAAGAAGAAAGATGCCCTTTGTGTAATTTCCTTCACTTCAATCTCTTTAATCACTCCATGACGGTGTTGAAACTTCAGCTCATGAGCCAAAAACACCCCGGAGCCAACAAGTACACCCTGATCTGTGCTATCAGTTGGCCATGTGACGGCAAGAGAGACTCACTATATGCCTGAAGTGTAGACCAGCTGCATGGACTGGTAGATCTTCAAGAAGGGGTAGTAACCTAAGAGGAGGAAGAGGAGGAGAGAATTTCAGACTGAGCAATCTTTATCGACATGAAGTTAGAGGAATGTGCTGTCTGCCACCCACCCTCCCTCGATCAGCAGATTAAAGATAAACAAGACTAGAATGGTTTGCGTGGGTGGAGGGTGAATGTGACCACTTATGAGCGCTGTGCAGTCAGCAGAGCAGCATCGCTGTGATTCAGCAGGGAAGGCCTGTCAGAGCGCCGTCACATCACATGTACATTTAAAGATGCCTCTTAGGCAAACAAACAAAATGAACTGTGAGGAATCAAAAAGACAATGAGCGTAACCCAGAGACTGTCCCATAGAAGTCTATGGGTGTAACCGGCAAAAAGCCATAAACCAACCTCCACAATGCCGAGGAGGGATTGTAACTATCTGTAAACTCATATTCATAGACTACTTTATTGCCTTTGTACAAGCTCTGTAAAGAAAGAAGTCATGAATTACATGCATTATAAAGAAACTAAGGTTGAATATCCTGTAAACTATTTGATTTGGCTGCAAAATATTTACTCAAATTAAGATTTTTAAGTGCATTTAAAACATTTAAATATGAATTGGCCTTCTTTGTATAATCCCTGCTTTTATAAGTGAACTATTTGTGACAGTCACGTGATCGCACACGCCGCACCATCTTACTAAAAAGTGCACGACCAAGCTCCGCGACCACTTGCGAAGCCTAAACGCCCCACGCTCAAACGTGATTGGACAATACCACTCGGACTACAAACAAAACAAGAACGCGTCCGATACCAACAGCTTGTCCCGTTGCAGACAGATTCTACATTCACGTGTAGATATCTGCTTATTAAAATTGATAGCTTTGTAATTACGTTCTATGCATTGGAGTTTGTATTTGCAGATAATGTGATGTCATTGTTACTACTACTACTACTACTACTACTACTACTACTACTACCTGTTACTGATGTCCACTTAAAATCCACCCACACAAACATTAAAAAGGTCATTCTTACTGTGTTTGCTTTATAACTTGTCTGACCACATTTTGTAAACTGGCTTCTAAATGAACTGCTCAAACCATTTCCACTGGCAGCAATACAATCATTAAATGTATTCATTATTTGCTTCTGATTGTGTTGATATTCTGTATGTAAAATTACTATCTAATACTCTAGGTCCCATCATTTTGAGATGGCTACATTGTGTAACTAGAACTGGTGTTTTGGCTAAAAAGACTAAACAAGCACACCTCCTTCGCCCTGGAAGTTGGGGAGTGATGGGATGAGAACTTGGTGGAGGAAGAGAGGGCTGCTGTTCATCTTGATCGCCCCGGACAGAAGGCCCCCAAAGTAATAGATGTACCTGAAAGAGAGAGATTGATGCGATACGAAATGAGTGAGACTAACATGTGGAATAACAATAACAGATGGAGACTTGGATGGAGAAGTGTCTTTACGAGGGTAGAAAAAAGGCTAACAGCCCCGGAGCAGACGGAGCTGTTGTCAGATAGCCAGCCAGCAGTAGTTTCTTCAAAGGAGAGAGCGAGGCAGGTAGAAAGACAGGAAAAACATCTTTCTGAGTCTTTTCCTAAAACCATTTGCCCGTCGGTTTAGGGCATATTTCTTGTGTCTGTCACAGTTGAACTGTATTCAGGGATGTTCTTGAATTAGTTGTCATTGTCTTGACAAGTTTTCTGCCTTCAATATGAGTATGCAGCCCAGTCGCCGGGAAAACATTTTGTAATGGTACGTTTCTGCAAACCACGGATAGGTTGAATGTGGACTTTTTGCATTTTGTTGTTGTTTTTTTGTGGAATTTTGCATTCGGCAGAGCATGTGATGTAGTATATGGAGCGACCGTTGTTAAAGGTTACTTACGTGGTAAAATAACAAGTAAAAGGAAGGAGAAAATCCATAACGGGTGGGTCAAACACATACAGGACTTTCACCCAAGAGATTGCTGTTAGTTTCCCGTTTGCATTTTAAAGTAAACATTGAGTTGTTACTTGATGTTATGTAAAAAAAAAGTCTGCTTAGTCTGCATTTATTTATTTATGCTAGTTACGCTACGTTGTTACGATACGTTGTTACGCTACGTTCTTACGTAATCATTTTAACACAAACCATGACTGTTTTTCTAACCTTATCCACGTAGTTTTGTTGCCTAAACCTCATCAATCGTTTCACAACGTTAACCACATGGCAAAGTGTGTTTCTGCATGTGATACGAGGCTGATATGAAACATATTTTTTGCTTCTGAAACGTCTGTTATTGAACGTATCCAGTGGTTTGCCGAAACGTATAATGTCTAAAAAATGTCTGCCGACTGGGTTGCAGTATGAGATTAATGTAAATCTGTAAGTGTGTTTGGAATTTCAGACACCTAGAGCCAGGGCTGGCTGTTTCCCCCTGCTTCCTGTCTATATGCTAAGCTAGGCTAAGCTAAGCTAAGCTGAGGTAACCACCTCCTGGTTATAGTTTCATACAGACATGAGAGCAGATCTTCTCATCTAAATCTCGACAAGAAAGCAATTAAGTGTATTCCCCAAAATTTTGAAACTGTTCTCTTTTATCTGTGACAATGCGAATGTATTGTTGTGTATCATTCTCTCTAGTGTATGTCAAATTGACATTTGTTTGCAGTGAATGAAATGGGAAAGCACTTTGAACTTTGTTTCATTATATTATCATTATTTAATCATTTTCTTTACTCTCAATGACTATCACGTTGCTTCCTTACATTTATTTTGACTGTTTTCTGTGCCTATTTCACAGGAGACATTTTGACTCATAGTAGGAAAAACCCATGTGTTACTAATTAACAAGGCCTCTGTTCTATTCAAGCGTCCCAGTAAGCCGTGACAGTGAGGCAGCATGCACAATACCAGGACCCTCAAACTGAAGCAGCAAAATGGAATTTGGCCATCTTATTATCGACACCTACTGTGACATGACAAGAATGTCAGATGAGAAAAAGACCTAAACCTGAGGTTAAAGATCAATCAAATCCTGCAGATGTACATATGAAGAGCTCAAAGCTAAAAGCAGTGTTCTCTTTCCCTTAAATAGGATGCTAAATGGGGATGCATTTATTAACTTCTGTTATGATGTGGAATCCCATAACCCCCCCCTTGCCAATTTCCCCTCACCTGTTTTGGGACGGCTGGAGGGAAGAGGACACCTTATCTTCACAGAACTTCCTCATGGCCAGAGTACTGAGAGCCTGGTCCGCCCTGCACACACACACAAACACACACACACGCTTTAAACCAACAATTTCCATCATGGAACTTGCACCAGACCCTCCACATGCCAGAGAGTACATGGAGAGGATACAGCTGGCATTGGCTACAGGATAAACCAGTTTCCACTGTTCCTGCACAAAATCCACTGGGCTTAATTCATCAAACGCCCTATCAACAAAAGCCTGAATGTAAATCATTGTGCTGCGTATACTTGAATTAGCGATCAGCCACTAGATGCACTAGTTTTTAAACACACTTGTGAGATGTTGACCTTAAATCCAGTGTGTTTTAGGGCATCAGTTCAAATAACCGTTAATGTGTTCCATGTGTGGATATTTTGACGAACCAAAAAATGTTAAATTGTGGCTTTTGGATGCCTCCACACTCACCCCGCGGAGATCTTGCTGTAGTGCATGTAGGCTGCAATAATCACGCCCGTTTTACCTTTGTGGCCCTGTAGGGAGAGAGAGGGGAGTCATGATGAGCTGGTTTTGCGCTGAGACATCTTTTTTTCCACAGCTTGTAATATGTGACATTTTATTTCTGCAGGGGTTAGACAGAGAGAAATGATGGAGACACGCCAGGGACAAGCAGCTTTGGATTCAAATTAAAAAGCTCCCTGTGGTTTTTTTTAAATTTTTTGTCACTCCGGGTGCTCCGTACTTCCTGACACATTCCGAAGACATCCCAGCCTCAAGCTCCTAATGCGACCCCTCCAGATACCAATAAGGAGGCTGCACTTCCGCTCGGAGCACAAATTAAAGCTTGTTTTGCTCCGTGTGCCCCTCAATGGAAGATTCTTCATTGACACAAACTTGTGTTTACTCCCGTCCCTGGCGTGATGTGCAGCTGGGAAAGGATTGCCTGTATAGCTGGAATGTTCTGGGAAGTCAGCGGACCACAGAAGCAGTCTGCTTTTAGCATTTAAATTCTCCTGACCAAAACCAATAAATAAAAACGACCAGACAAGCTGTGTGAGCTCGGTCGCTCTCAGTGTTAGCTGGTCTGATAGCGGGGAAAAGGTTCATATTGACACTTCTTTCCTTCAGGGTGACGTAAACTGGGAGTTAAACATCGAGTTGACACAGTGTGACACAGATTGTAGGGTTCATTTTCTGGCTCATTGATTGCGTGGTGCACTCTGCAATTTTGGTTTTAGTCAAGTTATATTTTCACTGCAATATCTAACTGAATTTATAGCACTTTTACATCAGTAGTACATCAAGTAGTGAATGGAGAGATTAGGATTGATTGAACGTAAAAGCTAGTGAGATACATTCACACATGTTCATATTGATCCATGATGGCAGCTGCAGAATGTAATCATAAATAAGCATTCAGGTGGTTAGCTGTATATTTCTGTAACATTGTTCCATACTGTGTTAGCAGCCTTTCCAGCTGTCTGCCAGAGGTGGAATGCAACTAAGAACATTCAGCATACTTTAGTATCATTTTGATGTACTTGTTCCTGGGTAATTCATGCTACTTTATACTTCTACCCCACTCCATTTCAAAGGGAAATATTGCACTTTAACTCCATTATACACTTCTGGCAGTAATTTAGTTGCTAGTCACTTTGCCGATCAGGATTTTACACACAAAACTTTACTTCTAAAGATGACACATGCAAACAGTGTAATTACACAATTCTGTTGCATAAAGAGAACTCTTACTCTTGACAGCTTAATTACATTTTTCTGATGAGAGATCTGTATTACACTTCAAATTTTCCACTGTGAAACCTTTTGACCTTTTTTTGTTTGTTTGTTATAACTTAAAACATATATTGAAAATGCTGATGTTGCACAATGAAAAAATTTCTCAAAGTATTCCGTGTACTACAATACTGCTGTGATACTTCAAAACTTCACTCATCACTACACTTCGATACTTCTGCCCGTTTCTGAGCCTGGGAAACAGTGTGGACGAAAAAAACCCTGGCGGTCCCCTGAACTCTGACCTTGCAGTGCAGGACCACCACGTGCTGGGGGTCGGAGGTCAGCCACGTCTCCATGGCCTTGCATATGGCACAGATCTTATCCAGCGGTGGGGCGTGGAGGTCGGGCCAGCCAAAGTCATGGACCTGGTGGTTGAGAAGGAGGGCAGAGATCGTGTGGTTGAAGGAGATTAAACCAAAGGCTGTGAACTGAATTCAGTGACGAGAACTACAAGAAGAAAAACTCTACCTTAGTATTCAGCCGGTTGATGTCGTGGCGCCTCTCGGAGAGGTTCAGGAGCTAAAGGAGAAAAGATGTTTATCACTGTGACCAGTTATCGTTTCAGCTGGTTTATTGTGGGTGTGAAAGAAAGAAAAACAGACTGCTAATTTGTGGGTTGCTAAGTGTCAAAATCTATCGTCTCTATTGTGCAACAAGCATCCTCAGCTGAATGAAACTCTAAGGAGGGAGGTAGAATCTATGCTACAACAAAACACCACAGACAAACTACTACTCCTGTGCGGCGCATCTCTGCTCGCTCACCAGAAACTTGTCCTGGTGTTTGGACTTGAGCATGGCAGCCACCTCCTTCAGGTTGAGGCGGTACCTCTGCTCCTCCAGCTTCGGGGGGAAGAACACGGAGATGATCCTCTCGGTGATGTAGGTCAGGTCGAAGTCGTAGTGGCGCTCCATCACCCTCTCCATCACGCGGTCCACGCTGAAGCTCCTGGAGGAACGGGGAGGAGAAAAAAACGTTAAAGGGGAGGGGAGCGGCACAGACGTGGAAACCCATTGGCGTGATTTGTGTTGAATGTTTTCTGTAGAATAAATAGCTCTTTGGAGCAACGCGACAGGCACTTCAATAGCATGTTTTCATCACAAGAGATGAATGAGATGACCTTTACCTCGGCAGGGTGTTTCTCTGTTTGGTATAGGTCAGCGACTTGGTGGATCCCTGTGGGAAAAAAAAGACAAGGTTGGTTAATGAGGCCATCCCATAACCCAAATACATGGAGCAGTCAAGCTCAAATGCTTTTATTTTATTTCCACATATTGAACCAATACATCAGATCAACCATACAGTATTTATCTACAGTTACAATCACATAAAAAAAAACATGGAGGGAGTAAATTACTAAAGCATTGAAATTGAGTTATCTGGAGATGTAATTTTATTTCAAAGGTTTTCTCTCTGATACAATTATTTAGTGAAGGAACATACTTCTCAAAATCATTGATAAAAGAATACAATATTCTATATTGATTATTTCATAATGTCAGATATATAGTTTTGTTCTTATCAGACTCATCAGAAAGAAATATTTGTTTTGTATTAAAGGTGCTTCATTCTAAATTCAGAGCATATCTATGATTGAGGGATTGCCTCCACACGCTCTCTTGACGTGGTGACGACTGAGCCGGCAGCTAGTAGCTAACAGTGCTGACCCGAGCTAACGGTCTTATTATAAATTTTGACTTTTAAAGCTAAAAATGCACGGTAGCTAAGGGATTACAGCGCACGGCATATCACCTAAACCTCCCAGGTTCGATTCCGGCCTTGGGACCTTTGTTGCTGATCATACCCCTCTCCACACAAAAATATGCCCTCAAATATTTGCCCTCGATCAATATATGCCAAAACATTATTCCATTCCATTTATTATTTAAACAATGACGTCAGTATTCACATCCCCAAGGATTGATTTCTAATGTTTTTGGTGACCCCCTGACCTTCCTTCTAGCGCCACCACCAGGCCAGATCATCCACTGACACAACACATCAGCTCTGATGGGATATATCAGCTCTAACACGTCTCGTCATCTAGTCGGCAGATTGCCATCAAATCTGCTGAGCACATTCAACATCACATTTTGACTTGAATGACTTTTCATGACTTTAACTCGAGCGCAACCCTCAGAACAAACGTGTCTGACACTTTCCTATTGATTATTTCAGCAGGTTGAGCAGGTCTATGTGCTACATCAAATTCAATGAAGCCACAAACGGGTTTTTCTCTGACATGTTTGGACATTTTCAAGAGGGATAGCATGACACTGGGGGGAGGAAAAAGGGAAGATGCAGAGAAAAAAAGTGTGCGGGTTGGGAGGACAAGGAGAAAGAATGGGAGGTGTGCTCACCAGGTGCTGGATGTGTCGGGACGGAGCGGTCCCTCTACGCTGCTGGATGCGTGGAAGAAGCGGTGACAGAGCGAGGGAGAAGAGAAAGAGGAGGATGGTGGGAAGGAAGTAGGGCAAAAGGAGGAGGTCGAACGGAGGTGAGAGAGAGGAAGAAAAGAGGAGAGAAGGGAGCGAAAAAGAGGGGGGCATCAGAGGAAGGAAAGGAGAGTTAATTAAACAAACAGACTCTCTAATGGATAAACATTACTACTTCCTGTAGCAACATCAACAATTTTCTTTTTCTTTTTCGAGACTGGAATCCTCCAGTGCTTCAGGAATGAACCCGAGCTCTAACCGGGTTGAGGGCTCATATACCTTGTAATAAGACCAGACGAAGAGGGAAAACTCGTCATTGTAAACAGAATGCTATCGAGGAAAAGAAAAGGAAACTCACCAGATCATTGGCAGGGACCGGGATGCATGTGGAGGTCACCTGGAACACACAGAGACAGACAGCCACATGTGAATGCAGAGGGAAGGAGTCAGAGTTGGTAGATTATGAAGAGCAAATGCTTCCTCAGACAAAGAAATTAAGATGGAAAAATCCAAAAATAAAACCTAAAGCTCACGTTATAGGAGTAGGGATATATATACTTTTTCGCTTTCTTGCTTAGAGTTGATGAGAATATTCACTGAATATGACGCCGGGGCCAGGAGACGGTTAGCCTCACTCAATTAGGCTATGCTGTTTGCTGTGCTAACAAAATATTAGCATGTCGCACCAAACGGATAATTATAAAACTGAAGCGTCTCAGACGTAATGTGAGAGAGCACTTTAAAAAAAAAGGTAAAAGTGGTAAAAATGCGACTGCCTCACAGTAATGTTAGCTTCCTACAATGTTAGCTTGTAACGTTAACTTTACTAGCTTCGCTAGACTGGCTACGAAAACAAAGTTCCAGCACCTAAACTCCAATTTACTGTTTTTACATTCCTTTTTTTGTACGGGATTTAACAAAAGAGACATGTGTAAATTAGTGAATTTTATAGGTGTTGGTAGGTGTATTATTTATACCTTCAAAACAGACAGAGCCAGGCTTGCCTTTTCCCCCTGCTTCTAGTGTTTGTGCTTAGCTAAGCTAAACGTCTCCTCACACCATATTTAGCCTAACTGACGGACAGGAGAGTGGTATCAATCCTCTCATTCAACATTTGGCAAGGAATTAAATGGATATTTCTTAAAATGTCAAACTAACATCTTCGGATTTTTAAGAAAACATCTAAAAGTCTGGCTAATATGTAACTAGCTTAGCACTGTAGCCATAACTTTTGTCACTCAAGCAAGGCAGGGGACCAAACCTTGTGCACAGGGAGGAAATAAATAATGTACAATAGACAGTAACTGCCTCTGTATTGTTGTGCAGGAAAATCACGTGAAATTACACCAAAGAAAAAAAATCCTGACATTTTGACATTGTATCTCAATTTGTCAACCGCCACCGAGAACGCTGCCCAATCTAAGATTAAGATAGTGTTTCACCACTTACAGCTCAGCAGTGCAACTTGTTGAGGCCAGGCTGTGGGAGGGCATACACAGAGAACGGAACCCACTGTCTGTGAAGCTACTTAGACGCACTTAAGCACCGGGTAAATACAAGTGCAGCTGATGTTTGAGGGCATGTCTGTAAAATGTAAAGCATACTGAGGCCAAATACATAGCTGGAGGAGCACCGGGACAGAAACACAGCGACGCGTCCAACTCCCATCTCTGTTATGGGCCGACAGGTTAGTGAACTGTGACCAAAGCAGGAGCCAAACAGCAGCCCTAATGAAGGGCCACAGTCATGCTTACGTAACACACACACACACACACACACACACACACACACACACACACACACA
>NW_022280141.1:764084-782860 GCF_004355925.1 Anarrhichthys ocellatus
ACACACACACACACACACACACACACACACACACACACACACACACAAAGCAGTGTTCCCGCAACATAGCCCTTTTTTGGACTGTTTATTTGGATACAGGAAAAGGGCAAGGGCTTTTGTATATCTCATTGTGCACAAAGGGGAAGTTGCACAGGCCCTGAACCTGTGGGTGTGTCACCACAGTGCGTGTGTGGGTGTTTGTGTGTTGTACTGTTAATCTTTCTTTCTTTAGTCTTTCTCAAGCAATCTAGCCCAGTCTCCTACCGATGCTCGTACATAGCTACAGACATCAACAGGAAGCCAGAGGAACAGATAATGAGCTAAATCCAGACTCTCCTCGTTGGACAGAAGTCGCAGGAAACAGGGTTCAGGTCCGGCTATCAAACGACTAGTTGGACAATGTTCCTGTGAGACTCACTCACAGAATTAATGTTTTTTTTCCATTTCTGTCAGGAATTGAATCTCAAATCGTATCCTGTGTTGTGGTTATTATTCTTTCTTTTTAATTGCCTGCCTGAACCCAATTCACAACCAGATAGTTTGGAGCCGGGCTCTAATTTTTTAGTTCCCTCTGGCTGATGCAGATCAGTTTCATTCTATTTTTCAGTTTTTTTCTTTCTTAAATCAGAGCACAATGCGAAACAATGCGTTGTGTTTAGATAGCACATCTAAAAGTCAAGGTTTATAAAGACAGGGGGCTTGACTCTGCAGCGACATGTGAAACTCATCTGCCATGACACAAATATGCTTTTTCATCGGGTCTGTGTTCTTTAGAACAGGGCCGGGCTTGATTTCTCGGCCCTTTGCATGCTGTGCCCTGCTCCTGTCATTCTTGTAAGCTAAATATCCAACTGTCATGGCAAGCAAGCAATTACCCTACTTCCTGTCCCGGTCAAATGTCTCTTTACAGATAGCAGCACTGGTATTTTGCATAACACATGTCCACAGTTGGATGCAGGGTTGAATATTCCCCTTTCCTGACATGAATTCCCGTGGGATCCTGAGATTTTTTTCAATGTATTTGCTTGTTTGTTTGCGTGCGCCTGCATTTACTAAAACACAGGCGCCTGCTCCAGACCTCATTGACACTTTTGCGCAACTGCGAGACGGTCTGACCTCAAAGAGCAAGTTTTTTAGAACAGCTGTGTGGCATAAAAAACATTTAGAGTGCAGAATGTGATGACAGTTCAACATTTCTCCATCTCCCAGAGCACGGCATCACGTTATCATTCAGAAATGGGTAACGCTGCATGTGTGCTTTAGGGCCTCAGAAAGCCATGACGATGGTGAAATGTATTGTTCCATGAGTATTTTTCTACCAAGCGAGGACTATGTAAATTGGGAAAGTTCGGCGAGTACTGCCCATCAGCGGGTCAGTGAACGCATCATTTCCCGCTTTGCCAGACATTCGATGAAAACCACGGCGCAAAAGTCATGATGAAATCTGGAGGTACTGTTGGAAAATTCCAATTAATTCAGCATTTAAACTCCTCATGAGACAAATAAAAACCTTCTGGAATTATCTACTGGTTCCAGTTTCTCCTTAATCCTGGAAGTAGTCCACATCACTTCAAATTTAAACTTGTTGAAACAAGAGTTTTAAACCCTTAACTGCTTTTATTTCTGATTACAGCGTGAATCAGGAGACACCTGGGTTGCTATATCTCTTTCTAATCTCTCCCTCCTCTCCTCCATTCATTCCTCTGTTCATCCCTCTCTCCCAGTGACCAGTCAAGGGGCCAGCTGAGGGGCGGTCGCTAAGCCAGAGCAAACACACCAAGCCAGATTCCATCTCCCTGGGCCAACGCTTACGCACAAACTTCCTACTAACAGACCTCCACCCATCTCAACTCATCCAGCTCTCATCCCTGTTCACGTCTCTCTTTGCTACGTCGTGTTTCTGCAACTTCAGCTCTTCCAAATCTTGTACTTTAATTTTCTCTCTTTTCCTGCCATTTTTTCTTTCCCTCTATCTTTTCATCTCTTTCGTTCTTGATTCTCTCTCCAATTTCTCCTAACCTTCCTCTCTCTTCCTTTCTTCATCCTCTCCACTTTCCCTTCCCTCGATCTCAACACTTCCTCCCCCCTTTCTTTTCTCCTCTAATTGATTTTCCAACAAACACCTTCCCGTTTGTCTTCACCTTGACAAGCTCGTTCCCTGCGCTTCCCTTTCTGAACCTCCACTGTTGTTCTTGCATCTTTGTTGGTCCCCCGGGTCTCAAAGTGTCTTAAAAAAACTAGAAGATCAGACAGGTTTGAAACCAAATATCATCGAAAGAGACAAAAGACCCACACCTAGCTTGTTCTGACTTGCTCCAGTTTCATACTGCCCGTTGCATGTCTAAAATGTTCTTAACAAATAGAAAAGTAAACACTGGAGCAGCCCCCCCCCGCCCTTCCTCCATCCCTTTCCCTGCCCTCTTCCCTCCTCATGTCCGTCCGACCAGCCCTCTGTCCTCTTCCTCCGTGTCACGTTTCTTTTCGCTCTGCCACAGCAGCTCTGGCTTCTCCAGCTCTTTGACACGCTCTTTGATCCAACAAAGTCAGAAGCAGCAGTGCTAATGGATAATGCACAGCTCTCTGCTCTCAACGCATGGCTTAAGAGCTGTGGGCTCTGAGAGGGATAACTGGGGGGTGAGGTAGCAGCCTTGGTATGTTATTAGTGTGAGAAACGGGCCCGCCAGTCTGAGAGCGATTCAGTGTACATGTGTGAAGAATAACATATATTTACTCTATTATTCATTTGAATGCATCCATTGTGGAAGTTGCAGTTTGATATTATTTAATCCCCGGATTAGAACATCTCAATGGTTCTGTTAAGGCCTGCTTGAAATTCAAATTTCACACTGTAGAAGTGTCACGACCTTTGTTCCTAGAATACGCTGTCCACACTCACAGGCATCCCTGTTCAGTCCCTCTTTGCGATGTTGTGTTTCTGCAACTTCAGCTCTTCCAAATCTTGTACTTTCTGTTTCCCCCCCTTTCATTTTGTGCCCTCTCTTTTCCCGCCTTTCTACCTCTATCTTTTTTTCTCATCCTCTCTCTTCCTTTCTTCATCCTCTCCCCTTTCCCTCCTCTCGATCTCAACACTCCCTTCCCTTCTTCTTTTCTCCTCTAATCGATTTCTAACAAACACCTTCCGGTCCACATGAGCCATTTGCTCTCCTCATATCTGACTTCTGCACTTCACACATTGCTCTCGTTCCCGACGCAAACATGAGGGGAACTTCATTGTTTAAGGCCAGCCGGTGTACATTCATCGCCTCATCATTTTATCCTGTCAGACATTTGTGTGAAATTGTCATAATTAACAGGTGAATTCTTGCGTTATGGCCAGTAAACATGTTTTGTGAGAGCGCAGTGACCTTTGACCTTTTCACCATCAAATCCAGGTGGATGGAAGTTGAAGAAATGCCACCCAGGTGTTCCTGTGATATCGCTTTCACAAGAATAGACTGGATGGACAGACAACCCCAAAACATTCACCGATTACCGTTAATTTGAGCCGGCGTTCCGGGTTAATGTACCGAAGAAGCTAACCACATACCGAAACAGAGCCCTGTGCCTTCAAGGCCATATTGCTCAAGCTGGTCACGAGTTTGAGCAATATGGTATGTCTCAATGTCTGTACATCTGTTTCCTGTCATAGCTCGAATTCCAAACAGATGAACGGTAAAAGGAATGCATGTAAAGAAAAAAGCGGTCTGAGCCAATTAGAATCATTTTAAAACAGGAGGAAAATACATAACAAGGAATGATAATGTGTGTGTGTGTTGGGACTAGAGGTTGGCAATCACATGCTCTATTTTTGGACATTTCCACGTGTGTATCCACCTGTTAACTAAAGCCCTTAGGGTTTTCCTTTGCTCTTGCTCCACTCTGTGTAGCATTCTGTGTCGCTTAAAACCTAAACGTTGTCCTGTGGGCTACACGTGCAAGTACAGAGTCACCTGGCTCGGTTTGACGACTACCCGTCAAATGCACCCCACATGTCTAATGCCCCTTAATCGTGACAAGGTGGGCTTCGGGAGAAAAGCAGAAAAGCAGCCAGCCTATAGCGCGAGGGGACTTCAAGGGCCACGGCTGAGCAAAAACGACACCTCTGGGTGAAACACTTCTATCCTCTGGACTCTGTATGTTATCCGTGTTTTCTTTCCTTCTTTGTATTTTTCAGCACGTGTTTTCCGTTCTCTCACCCGTTCGTCCCTCATTCCCACACTTTCTTTTGACCCCCAGAAGGAAAGAGTCTTTGTCTGCAGCCGTTTCGGTTCTCGCTCCGAGCAGCTGAGAGGGAGGCCGAAGTAATCGCAGGTCACGTAGGTTCCCCCGCGGTGGAGCTCCAAACACGGGCTGGAAGCCCTGAGTCGGACAACAGTAAACAAGGGTAAATAAACAAAGCAGGAAGTGGTTCGGGTTGAGATTGTCGGAGAGGTCGACAATGGGAAAGCCTCCTGTGCACCGACCACCACGGGGCTTTATTACAGATCAGGCATTCCCTCGCTCTGCGGTTGAGCTTCGCCTCAACTGCGTCTCTGTCATTTATCCTGTTAAAGAGAATGAATGCTATTCCCCAGAGCGTAACTTCCCCTCTTCTGCAGCCTCAGTGTTTACCACAAAAAACACATTCAGACAGACATTGTGCACAGTTGCTTCGATCTCTGCTGGAGCGCCGCGGCTCACAAACAGGCCGGCTCTGTCGTCTTTATTGTCTCCCTGTGATTATTTTTTTTCATCTTCCGAGGAGTCGAATTTAGAAAGACAGCGAGACATTTGCTATCGCTAAAATCTGTGACTCGTGTCCCGCACCAGGAGGTGTGGGCATCAATGGTTGATTTGTCCCTGGCAACGTAGACATCCAAATGGGTCTCTTCCCCGTTAGATTCATGAAGGGCCGATCCCACCAGCCAATTAGTATGTTGGCCGGGTCCCATCTCGGCTAACTTAGCTTAGTCATGCTTATGGTTTTAACTCTCATCAATGTCGCTCACGGCTCTAACTCGAAACACGCCGGCCTATCTCGGCAATTACCAAGGCCGTCTCTGACGAGGTGGCGGCTCCTGTAGTCATGGCCTCTGTGATGTCAAAGCGATACAGTTGGATCCTGTTATCCCGAGCGACTCACGCTGATTATCTGGTGAAGCGCAGAGCCTGCAGGAGGGAAACCAGAGGCCCTGGAGCTCAAGGCCACAAAACTCCAACCAGAGATTACTCACGTATTGATGTCACTCAGATCCCCCCCCCTCCTCCACCGCCTATTGAATTGATTCAGAAGGTTGCTTACAGTAAACTGTTTCAATGCATGGTTCAATACCTTAACTTGCAGCCTTGGCACTGAAAACCGCTAAACGCTAAGCTGCGGCGGACATGTTTTAACAGCAATGAGTGACATATTCCTGTAGCAACATCACAGGAAGCCATCTGACAGGAAGTCTGTCGGGTTAGGGTCAGCTGTGATGTTTGAGCTGCACGTTGGGTGGAAAACACGGTGGTCTTTTTCTGACAATACCGCCATCCTTCAGTCTCCTCATCGCTTCCTTTGTTTCGTTTCTGTTAGCTGGACAACAAAATATATGTAAATGGAGAATGGCTCCAGCAAAGAAAGAATGGGGCTGAAACAGTAAGTTTAGTTAGCAGACTGCTGCCCCCCCCCTCCCACCGCTGCCCTCTCATCTAGAATGCATGTTCTTTACTAAAAATAAAGAGGGGCTGCGGAGGGAGCGGGACTCCAAACCGCATCTGTCCTTTTATGTCGGAGAAACATCAAAAGTTGTTGCTCTTCCTCTCATCCCTGCGTCCTCCCCCACTTCCGCTCCATCTATGTGTACTTGATTGGACATCCTCTTCTTGTAAAGAGGAGCAGTTCTCAGCTCGGCCTCATGTCAAATGTTTTATTTTGTAAATGTGAGCTAAATGGGTCCATTTTTCTACAGAGAACTATGCAAACAAACAGCTATTTTTTATCTTTCACCCAGGAGACCGCTGATCGCTCCCCGTGTGAAACGAGTCAATGCTGATTCATTTGTCACGTAACTTACGTAATGTAGTTACGGCACGGATTTATTTTAATCCAAACGATGATGATATTTCCTAAACCTAACTGAGCAGTTTTGTTGCCTAAACCTAACTAAGTAGTGTTAGTTTCCTGTGAAGACGGAACTTTATTTTGAAAAGACCGTAAGCATGTAACGTGCGGAAATTGACACGTGTTGCTAAAATGTTACGTTTGTCGTTAGATGGCGACATCTAGTGGCCTCAGTAATTGTGACGGGAGCAAAGGAGGAAGTCAGCTGATGTAGTGTGAAGAGCGAAAAAGTCCGCGTGGGGAGAAGGTTGGGTCAAACAAACAGAGGACATCAAACAAACAGGACTTTCACCCAGGACACCGCTGTTCATGTCCCACGTAAAACCAGAAGTCAACATGTTGAGTCATTTAAAGTTCCGTACCGAACTAAACAAACCACAATCTTTTCGTAAACCTTAGTTTTGTGGCCTAAACCTAGCCTAACATTAACCACGTGCTTAAAACTGTGACCGTTTCACAAACGTTAAAAACAACGGTCATACATGTCATTTTGGGAATCATCTGCAAACAACTTGTTCTGTCATTTAGGTATCGTGTTGGTGAGTTTTTGATCTCATAAAGAAACTCAAAGTGGTCACACGCGGTCTGCTTAGGCATAACAGTCAGACGATCGCCAAATACTTTGAGTGAGTCCATGTCAATTTCTAGTCTACTCGTGAGCCAGCCAATAATAGTCCTTGGTTTTCAGCTATGCAGTCATTCAGTGAACCATTTCTCCTGGGTCTCTCTGTCTTTTTCCCCCTGACCAGCGGAAATGCCTCTTCTTGCCTAATTAGGCCGGCATGCCAGTCAACTCGTCACGGGCTGCATTTCACTAATTCTAATCCTTCTTCCTCCCACTGTTACACCTCCCCCCCTCCCCATGTCTTTCCCCAACCTTCAAGTCCCTGCGGACTAGATTTTCCACTTGGGATCAAAGATAAGGAGGAACGGTTATCTGAGAGAAGAACATGCTGGGGTAAAGCGGTTGATGACCTTTTGTACTAGAGTCTGTGTGCGTGTTTTTAATAGAACAGAGATGAGTCAGCTGGAGGCTGTTGTGGCCAAAGATCAGGGAACACAGTGACAGAAGAGAAGAAGAAAACAGACTTCACATCATTACCAATCGTTCTCTCTCTAGGAGGGGAGTTTCACAATTAAGTGAAGGGTTTTTCCAGAGAACTGGAGCAGACGCACTAATGGTGTACCGGACGGTGTGGTAAAATTATTTGTCACCAAAGTTACGGCAACCCCATGCTGGGCGGAAATGTAAATAGAAGCCTGGGGAGCGCGGGATGGTTTACAGATGACAGATCTCCACGGTGAATACGCTCGTGGAGGAGGGTGCAGGGGGAAAGATTCGTACACAAGGTTATTGGTAATAACTGCCAAATGTGAATGAGGTGCAAAGCGAGGGGAACACCTTGAACTAATAAGGGCTTGTAAGAAAACCGCTCTCTGGAGAAGGAGGTCTAAAGCTAATCAGCTTGGCAGGCAGACCGCTGGGATCTGCTATTCACATATATGAATGTCTCCATCGTTGCAAAATAATCCAGATTTTTAGAACCCAACAGATTGATGGCGTCCCAGCTCCGTCCTGCCTCAGATCTCCCCCCTACATGCCATGTTAGATAACAGCTGAGATGGACACAGCAGCCGGCCTTATCAGACCTCTCCCTTCCTGGGCAGCAGCGATGGAAATCACTGTCTAACAACCAGTCAACAACCAGACGTCAGGTGGTCACAGTAAACAACAACCCGCTCCTTTCTGTACAGAGATACCTGTCTTTGCTTAATTTGCTGTTTCAGCTTTTCTTTCCAAAAGAGAATAACACTACGACTAATGAGATGCTTCAAAGGCAACAAAATACACCTCAAGCACCTTTTAAGTTTACTAAGTTGTATCTTTAAAGCTATAACAACCTAAGGAAGCTGCTTTCCACTGCTGGGTTTGTGCTCTGCCAAGTAGCACAAAGGCTGTAGTTTCATTTTAGTGTACAAATACAAACACGCAGGGGGCATGAATAAAAGACACGCAAATTTGAAATACTAGCCTGCGAATATTTTGCATCAAAACTATTATCGACATTTTTTCAATAAATGTTGTAAAGTCTAAGCAACTGTGAGCTATTTTATTGAGTTTCCTTTGAGCAAAATGCTATGAGTGAATTTGAGTTCTCTCTGGTAAACAGTTACGCAGTATATATGTCTAGGGCTTTTTTGTGAAAAGGTAAGAACGGAAGGAGTGGATCTAGTATTTGTGTAGTGTGCGCTTTGGATACGTCTTTTCCGCCAAACGTGGATGGTTGACGCCTTTATTTGAGGAGCCAAAAGCTCAGAAAAATCAACCTTGCTACAAAAACATGTTTTCTGTCACTTTTCTGCCTCTGATATTCATGTTCTGTGTGGAGTACTTATGACAGAAATAATAGTTGGAAAAAAATATATTAATCTACAAATTAATGGCGAAATAATTAACATTTCCGGTGTGTTAAGACCGTAACTCTGCAAGTAAGTAAATGGGCACATTTCCCATAATGCCACTCAAAAACAAAAGAAAAACTTGCCCAGAAGCAAACCAACTTGGAAACCCTTGTCAAGGACAAAAGCATACATCACAAGTTGTTGTGAAATGCGTGATTTCAAAGCTTTCGTTTCTGAAATCATCCTCAGGGCTCGGCTCTCCTCAGATAAAAGACGAGAGGACGGAGTGATGCTCGAGGAATGAGGACCGTCTTTGCCACATGCCTTCGCCCCTAGCCGTTTCTCCTTCGCCCGCTGGCTCGCTGCCTCAGCCTCTATACCCCCTCTTCATCACTTTGGCCCCGGCTGACATTCTCCCCCTCTGCATCCCTCTGTCTATTCATGGCGCCGTCCCCTCCGTCAATGATCCTTTCACAGGGGCAGCAGCGTGGGGTCGGAGCGCGGCTCGCAGCTCTTTCTGAGGAATGCGACCGAGCGACCTTCATATGAGCAGAGATGTCCAGACTCCTGCCCCTCGTACTACCACTGTTGTGTGTCATTTTTCACACCTCACTGGCATGACAATCAACTAAACAGCTAAGATATGCATTCACATGTTATTCCTTGACAAGGGTGGCTATCTCCCAGAGGGCCTGTCCCAGTAAGATTAGTGGATCAGCATCTGGCCTTAACCTTGAATTAGTGGGGTCTAGTGGGGTCATTCAACCTGCTACAGAGAAGGTTGTGTAAAAAACTGAGGACTTCAAATAGTTTATCATATTACAGTGATCAATACTGATTGATTTACTTAATATTGATTTCATGGAATTATATCTAATTTATAAGATTTACCGGAATTATTACCGGAAATGTGTTACCAATGCTTATTTATATGACCTATATTTAGGTACGTAATCCTTTTATGGCTTACAAGTAGCGTTGCCTTTCACATTTATGTTCTATTTTTCTTTATCCGTTCATTACTTGAGTGTTTTGACCTTGTTTCATGTGACATCTCTCAGGTCACTACTTGAATCCATTTCATTTGGCGGAGCTTGACAGTCGTCATTTTTCCGTCTTTACAGTTTACAGAAAAAAAGGCAAAAGCAAATACAAATGAATGTCTCCTTTTTGTCAATTTTGTCAATTTTTTCACCACAGCTAAGCATAAAAATTTGCAATATTTCAGCGTTTTTCTCTCTAACTTTGCGTTGTTTCCGCTTCGTTTTTTTTATGCGCATATCGAAAAACAAATAAATGAAAATGGAAAATGATAGTGGATGAAAACGGACGTGGTAATAACCAACTGCTCAGTGGAGAATAAATGTACAAATTTGGGCTAGTAAAACAATAATGATATCCTCTGTCCCGGCCGATTACAGCACATTCAATACTGTCCATGAGTGTATCACAACTGATGATACACTGATTATTCTGAGGCTGTGCTGTGAAAGCGTGCGTGTGAGGTGGATCCTTACCTTGGCCTCACACTTCCTGTGGGTGGCTGTCTTGCATACTAAGAGGAGTGAGAGTAGAGAAGGAGGGAGGGGGAAAAAAGAAAGACGACAAAATGAGTATATAGTATGAGTTTAGTCTACATATGAAGTAATGAGGTCAACCTGCTTTGTATTTGTCACAAACAACTACAATCTTTGTTTAGTTGCATGACAAATTCTACAGCGAGACCCAAGTAAAGATCTTGACATCATCCTGCTGTATTACCACACAATACATAATCTCTGCATGCTGAACAGAAACACACGCCGAGATTATGACACGTGTCAAAACACCAGTTCCTTTTTTTGAATGTGCTCTTACAATATAGACCTAATATATAACAGTCCTACTTTGCGCCGACTCGTGATGAAACTCTAGAAACCAGGCGGAAACCTCAGATTCTGAAAAGTGAAGTCATCGTGGATGTGCCTTCAACCTGCATTCTTTCTAATGGCCATCAGGGGGCGACTCCTCTGGTTACAAAAAGAAAATCTGATTTTATAAAAGACTGAGAAAATGACTCTACTTTTCACTTCATTTACTACCTCAGCAAACATTGTGAACATGAGTTTATGTTCAAGTCTTCTTCAATACAGCATGATGTTAATTTAGTAAATTATGGTCCATTTAAAGTAAAATTGACCGAATTTAGTTGTTTCATTCGCTCACCAGATTTGGCATCCGTACTCGTATTTTGTCCGAATGTCAAAGTCCAGTATGATCGACAGGATGCAACGTGACACAGCTGGTGTGTGCGCTGCCCTTCATTCATTCATACGTGACACATCCTACATCCTGCAGCCTGCCATGATGACGCTTAGCATGTTTCCTCTTGGTGCTTCAGACTCACTTGGTCCTGAGTGACCCAACTGCTCTACCACCAACAACTACGCAATGCTCGCAACATTTACCTCTGCAGAAGGAGCCGACGTTGTCGACGTTCTGGCGGCACACGCTGCACTGCCGTTTCTTCTTGAAGGTCTTTTCCTTGAAGACATGGGGCTCTCCCTTCCCCCCCTACACACACACACACACACACACACACACACACACACACACACACACACAAGGGAAAACGAAATTCAGGCTCAGTTAGAAACCCGATACAGCACAGAACCAGACGTGGCAACGCAGTCTGTTAGAGCTGCCTACTCTCGGAAACAAATGCAAGAATCCTTGTTTGACCTTCATCCAAGAGTTTAACCCTCTATCCTCCTCCATCGGACAGGATGAAACCAAGAAAGAAATTCAACATCCCCAACTTTTTTCATAAAGAGGAAGAAAGCAAAGTAATGGTGTGTAAGTTAGCGGACTGTAATAATGACAGGAGCTCAGGACTGTCAGCTTTAACCTGTGTGTAAGACAGACTTGGGTGCATGGTATGTATGTGCATAATATGACTACATGCATTCTCTACTCCCTTTGCTTCTTCAACTCCTGTGGTGGTTGTGTAACTGTCTTCCAGTAATAATTCTTGTGGTTCCCGCCCATACCACACTATAATCCTTAGAGTGTGTGTGTGTGTGTGTGTGTGTAGGTTTGGGAAAGAGAAAAAAGGAGGAAATGTGTTGGTCTAATTCTTCATCGTAATTCTTTCTCATGTCCATATTTGTCACAATGTGTGTGTGTATACCTCAGTCTGTGTGTGTTTAAGTGTTTGTACGTCTGTCTTTGTGAGGACCATTTTGAATGTAGACGTTTTGGGTTCAGACTTTGTTTTAAGGTTTGGGGTTGGAATTAGGTTAAGGTTAGTGGTGATGGTTAAGGTTAGGATAAGGGGCTTGAGAAAGCAGTATTTCAATGAGGGTCCTCACAAAGATAGAAATAAAGGGACGTGTGTGTTTGTGGTATTCCCGCCCAGTGCCTCTTTGTTACCCAACATGGGATTGCGTCTACAGATGACTGGGCCCGACGTGACTCTGTGGGGCCTTTGAACATGAGAACTCTAACAACCCAGGGCTAAGTACGGGGATTGCTTAGTATGTTTTCTTGCATGGCTGAATGATGGCAGGAGAAAAGTAAGTGTGGGGGGTGGGCCTGTGAACTAACAGTGTGTGCAATGTAATGCTGAGGGGAAGCATGCATATTCTGGAAACTGGCAGGAATCCAGTCAAAGGGGTAGGACTTGTGGCAGAAAGTGTTTTATCCGTTCACTCCTCAGAGCAAATGAGAGTTGTTGCGACACCAATACTGGTAGGGTAAAGGCCTTCGATACAACCTAAAAAGCTGGACCAGATATCAGCGAGTACGTGAGTGCATGCACTGATTGAATATCACGTCATGTCATATCATTTATCAGCTCATTTATGCTACACAGGAACAAAAACACACGTCACTGGCTATCCAATCCGTACACCGTGCCAGATCCGGACTGCACAAGTGCAAACTGATGATGATAATGCACTGTGAACAACACATCTGCGTTGAAATACGTTAACGGAGGATGCATTGACTTACATTATGATGCATTCAAGCTCTTTTCAGGAAAAATGGGTACTGGGCAAAGGTCAATTATGACGCTATGATGATGTGTTCGAATGTAATCTTGTATCATTGTCTGTAGCTTTGGATAATTAACCTGATACACATAAAGCTTTTTTGTTTTGTTTCCTGTGTGCGTGCTATTCCTCCTTGGTAACAAAGAAAGGGTGCTGTTTACACACTCCTTTTCCATTATCCTGGCGCTCTTGGCTCTGTTCTAGGGGCTGGACAATGTTTGGACAGCTGCCTGCCTGGCATCACCCTCTGCCCGCCGTGTGAAGCGGCAGCTGGCCCCGCTGCAGTACAAGTGTACTACAGCCGCAGCACGGATGGTGGAAGTGGAACTGAGTGGGCGGCTCAGGGGCTGGTGGTGGGCTGTTATGTAACATGGTGTGGTCATGGGGATTGGGATTTTAAAACTGTGTCGTCATTACTTTGTGGAAAATCGCACATTTCTTATGGTTTCATTTATCTCCATTGGACTCAGCATGACTTTGCCTATTCACTTTTCTAGCAGCAACAAATCAAAATCCACACAGACTTCATGAAAGTTCTCGTCTCATCTCGATCCTGTTTTGATGAATCCTTGATTTATCTCTCCTTCCTTACTCCAAGTTCACCCTTTCCCGAACCCTAAACATGACAAATGCTATCTCTGCCTGGACTTTTATGCCTGCTGCTGACCACACGTGTTGGATATAAACTTTGACCCATTGTCAAAAAACACCAAAATTATTCTTGTCTTTTTGTAGATTTAATCTTTAGCATGCCGTCCTTCTATTCCGTGAACGTGTGCAATAATCTTGTGAAGTGTGTGTGTGTGGATATAGGCATGCATGAGTCTATAGACTGTGAGTTTAAAAAAGCAACCAGTTACTGTCAGTTAAACCACAGCGGTGATGTGGGCTGAGAGATAAACACATAGATGAGAGGTTGGCAGCATTCTTCCTGTTACAGACACAATCAAGACCACTATATAGTGCAACCACAGGCACTCATGGTCAGACAGTGATACACCACTACGCTACGGGATGCTGTATAAAGTCTGGTGTGGATAAGCTGCCATAATCTGGTTCATGCCATGAACTGGATTTTGAGTATAAAGGCATGACGTGCTGAAAGAAACAATTATCTTCCAAATCTTACAGTTGGGAGAGCTGCTTTTCTGTGTCAATTGCAACGTGATACGTTAGCCAACTTTTTTCCAAAAAGGCTGCAGGTTTGAACTCCGCAACTAATATTCAGAGAAAGTAGTTGTTTGCTGCTGTATTAATGCTCAGAATTTTGAATTTAGCAACTTTAACATTAACATTTTATGTTAAGAAAGAACAAACAAATGCCCAACAGAAATATTTCCAAATGCATCATCACCTCAAAATAAGGAAAGCAAACTTGGTTAACTACCAAATTTCTCAAAACAACTCTTCACAACTCGGGAGTCCAGCCAGAGGAAACCTTATGTGGGAGGTTTACAACTTCAACAGAGGAAGCAGAAAACAGCTGGAGTGTAGAGTGTATAAGTACTTCAAAAAAGCAACCTGTGATGCTGAGCCCGGTCCCCAGGATAGTAATTACCGTGACCACTGTAATGGATAAAAAACATCTTCCCCCGGTAGAAACATGTGTTATTTGTCACGGAGTGGGTTAATAAAGACACCGGGTTAGATCATTTCTGCTGCCGGAGAGAAAAGAGCTGAACAACAGAATGAAACGTTCAAAACAAGAGCACAATTATCATCTACTTAGCAGGAAATGAACATGTAAATCCGTTCACTCGTGCTGTAGATGCACGCAGGTGAACCAGACCGGGACCATCTGCCTTCACAGACAATAACATCAGCACATGTGACCATCTGAACAACCAGCTGGGAAACTGCCCACATCTCCACAGAAGTGACTCGAGTTGTAAACAGCCACATGAGACCACAGGAAGAAAAACTCACGTGCAGACGTGTATCCCTCCAAGACAGTCTGGTGGAAACAGACAGCCTTCCCCTTTCCTCTTTTCTGTCCCCCCCCCCTTGAGCCAGGACAGACCCCCCCCCCCCCTACCCACAAAAAGGTCCTTTTTCTAATATTTTTAGCTTTTTTGGCAAAAAAAAAAAAAAAAAGGAACCAGAGGTTTACTGGAGTCAAAGAAACGCTTTCTAACCAGAGACCCCCTCCCCTTTCCTCGCTGAGCGTCTGCCACCCGTCACAGAACAGTAGCTGGATTGAACGAGGGAGGGGTCGGACGCTCATACAACAGACGCACACACACGGGCAGCCATGTATGCGTATGAATGTAAAAAACAAGACACACAGAAGCTAATTGTGCGCGCACGCAAACATGCACATCCCTGGAAACTCTCTCGCTCCTTTTCTCTCGAAAAATAGTCTTGATATTTACACAATGATGGGCATTGTGTGGGACTGGTACATTACTGACTACCGGCCTGTGACCTCAGCTTCAGCTGCAGATGGTCAGTGAGGTCACGCATTGAAGGAAGCCTTGATGGGAAAGTCTTCCTACTGATTTTGTCATTAGAAGAACTCTGTGAATGTACCGTTTGTCTTCAGATCACTTTTGTCAGTAGCTTTGCTCAAAACAGAGGTCTGATCATTTGATCACACTGCCCTGTTTTCTATGTGAGACACTTGAATTTGAACGTCTCTGATAACCACCAGGTCAAAACTGCATGAAAACTTTCCCATCATCATTTCATCACTGGCTTCGCCCAGTCACTGACAACTGCAACTAACAATAGTTTTCTGTAATAAATAAAGATGCTGATTAACTTCTGGATTAAAAGAGCACTCCTCTGATTTAACTTTACTCACGTTGTCGGATGTACGATGGATAGTTAAAAAAAAGATTTTTTTATTTGAGATAATGGGCAAAACCCAGAATGTTTTGTGCATATAAACGTCGTCAATGGCTCAAGTGACATCATGGAAGTATATTTATCAGACTTTGTGCCGCTCCCTCTGCAGCCACAAAAGGCTTTATACAAACTATTTGTTATGCAGTAGTGCTCTGCAACACCTGGAGTTTAATCCAAATGCAGAAAGTCCTGGAAAAACTGACATCATAATATCTTCCATTTTAAGTAACATGTTGAAATTGCTTGTTTAGTCGGACTCTAGATTGTGTATTCAAGTGGCAAAGCTAAATTCTTTGGCAGATCTTCAAGAAATGTGTTCTATTAGCTGGGTGACGTAGGGATGACAGCGGCAACATGCTAGCACTAGTCAGTGACAAAAGCTCTCTGGGTTTCTTTCTATTTTCACTGTACTGGACTGTTTACTCTCCTCCCTGGTTTTTGTTCTCAGGACATCATTTCATTCAACATAGAGTCAATGGAGGGTAAAATGTTCTCCCCTCCTCACTGATAGTTATCACGCTTGTTAGCTCTGTTGCTAACAAGTATCAACCTCCAGATCTGAAAAGTGAATCCAATGCAGAAGTGACCACAACCTGCATTCTCTCTATTGACCATCAGGGGCGACTCCTCTGGTTGTATAGAAGTCTATGAGAAAATGACTCTACTTCTCTCTTGATTTATTACCTCAGTAAACATTGTAAACATGAGTTTATGGTCTCAATCTCTAGTTTCAAGTCTTCTTCAATACAGCATGATGTTCATTTAGTAACTTATGGTCCATTTACGAAAAGGCGAGGCCTCAAATTTGGCAGTCCCAAAACCAACGGGTGACGTCAAGTTGACTAAGTCCACTTTACAGTGTATGGTCGCTAATAGGACAACTATTTCACAAAGGTTATTCAAGACATGCATTTGTTACGGTTCAAACCTTTAAAGATAATTACTTTAATATCGTATAGACGAAGATGGGCAGCAACATTTTTGCTGATGAGTTGATGATTAATCAACTATCAAAAGCAATGCTGAATATAATTCCGTTAGAAGACCAATCAATTAATAGTTTGAGCCGTTTGCCAGATCAAATTACATCATGTTTGGCAAAAGTTTGAGTGCAAAGCAGGTTTTCCCACTGAAAACCACATACCTAGTCTACTAAAATAAGAGGGAATAACCTCAAGAAATTAACAGACTTGATCCTCATTTTCCATGGATTATACCCGGAGTCTCATTTTCTGTGAAAGGAACATTAAATGTTCATTAGAAATGGACAACAAGCCAGATCTTTGTAATGTCTGCTTATTAAAGTATGTTTTATGCACTACATCTCAAACAGCCATTCAATTCAGTAGTGTGTTTATGACTCCTCGCATACTTAAACCCCACCCTCCATTGAGAGCGGATCTGGGCATCCGAGTTCCTGCCTCATTCTGTTGGCCATCAAGGCCAGCATGTGCGTTAATAAAATGTTTGTCAATTCACTCGTATGCGAGTGTGCACGGGTGGGTGTGTGTGTCCAAAAGGGTGGGACAGGCTGTGGAGGGAACAGAGACTGCCTGTTCCCGAGGTGAGGTCAGCGTGATGCACTTCCATTCACTTGGACTCCTGCTGCTAACACACAGAAACAAACAAACACACACACACACACCCACACACACACGCACACACACACACACACACACACACACAGCGGCATCTAAAAACACACTGACGCCGTCTACCGCGGTTCATAATTAGCAGGACATCTCTGAAGCCGACGGTGGAATCAGATGCTGATCTGTTCTCAACTTTTTTGCCTGGCTGGTCCATAGAGGAAGAGGAGGTTGCTCCTCCTCTTTTTTCGTGAGTAATCGGTTGAAATAAATCATTACCAAATCTCAGTATTGTTTAAAAAAACATTTTTCTCTCTCATTTGCTATGAATAAAAAACATCATTGAAATGCTCTGTACGTGCCCTATTTCAATGAGACGTCTCTATTCCACATGTCATGGCATATTGGAATCGGTTTGTAAATTATATGTAGACTATTGGGAAAAAGATGCTTCCTCGTGAATACTAAATTGTGAATAAGGTTAAGGAAATGTTATTCTGATGAGCCAACTGTTGGTCCAGTTGGATGCTCCGGGTGTACTGCCCATGACCCTCGGCCCTCTTGCTCTGGCGAGTCTTGGTTTCATTGGTCTCTGACTCCAGGTTTGGAATTTGGAGGTTGTGAGTTGTTAAAATCCTGAGCATGGACTTAAACACGCACACAAGTCTGCTCTTGGCTACATTTTTAAAGAGGTTTTTAGACATCATTTTAGCATGATTTAAAGCATGACCAACTGGGGACTTCCAAAATGTCCCCTGTTGGTGAATGTGTAGTGAGGCCAAAGTCCACTGTTGGATAGGAAGGTACAAACGCACGATGGCCTTATTGCTCCAGCAGCATCACCACCAGCACACACTGCTGCAGTTGTTGCCATTTACTGGCAGAACACAACATCTGTTTTCCCTCAAAATGTTACCCATGTATTGTAAAGGGGTGTCAGTAAGGGGATGACATCATCCAGGGGTGATGATTAAGTGAAGGTTGAGGATTTTAATTAGGACCAGATTTGATCAGGTTGACCCACCCGCTGGTTTGTGGAATATGGTTTTGAAGCCTTGAGTTCTGCATTTTGGCCAGTGCCATATTAGTTTTTGGATGTCGCTATCTTGTTTTATTGCAACCAGAAGTGACACGAGAGGGTGGAGCTAAGGACAACTGAACAATGAATGAGACATTTTTAGGTGACCAAAATGTTGCAATAAACTTTCATGAACAGAAAACACACTTTGAAAGGCAAATACATGGACAAATACACAGACAACACCAAGCTGCTGTGGTAGTGACCTGTCAATCACAAGGTAGCCCCGCCCTAAAGCATACTCTGCTTTATGGTCTATTTGACTCTAAATGGACCATCATTTCCTAAATGAACATCATGCTGTATTGAAGAAGACTTGAAACTAGAGATTGAGACCATAAACTCATGTTTACAATGTTTACTGAGGTAATAAATCAAGAGAGAAGTAGAGTCATTTTCTCATAGACTTCTATACAATCAGACTTCTTTTTGCAACCAGAGGAGTCGCCCCCTGCTGGTCAGTAGAGAGAATGCAAGTTTTGAGGAACTTAAGTATCGGCTCCACTTTTCAGACCACGAGGTTGCCCCTTGACTCGCAGAAGTTCTGTTTCAAGGAAACCTGTAGCTGCTCCTGCTGGACTAAAACGCAAATCACTTGGAACCATTCTGTTTTATTCCTGCAGGAGTTCTCCAGGTGAGACTGAATGGCCGCCACTGTAGATTGGAACTCAGCATAACTGCATATGGCACGAGGGAATGTGAAACAGACTCTGTTTCAGCCTCTCAGCTTGGCAGTGAACAGG
>NW_022280141.1:783260-812428 GCF_004355925.1 Anarrhichthys ocellatus
ATCAAACACGCATTACTACTTTGCAGTTAAATATTTAACATTTATTCCAACACGAAAAAAAGCAGTAAATAACACTTATATAATATAATATAATATAAGTGTATTTATTGAGATGCCCCTATGGACCTTGTTATAGGAGGTAAAGATCAGGAGAAGTAAACATGAAGTGTAATTATGAATACTGATGTTAAATTAAGCTATGATGAGTTTTCACTGTTAATTTACCATCTCAATTAAATGTTGATGCCTCCATGACCAAGTTAAGCAGATGAGACTGAGGACAACTATGTAGAAGAAAGGATGTTCACTTTGCCTAATATGTAGCTTGACAGAGTTCTCCATGTGTGCCCTGGTGTTCTCATGTTTCCTTACCTCCTCATCCCTCACTCCCTAACTGTCCGTGCTGGATCTGTCCCCGTTGTTTTAAAAAGCTAACTAAGTTATTAGCATGACGTCATCCAGCTAGCCAAACCTGTCTGGTGTACAGCTAGTACAGAAGCTTCACATGTACTGCTTCCCTTTCCTGCTAGTCTGCTGTCTGATTGTGAGGTCAGGCTGATCTTATATCAGCTCTTTGGTCTACAGAATCTCCGCTAAAGTTCTCCTCTCAAACGGGTCTTGGAGGAGTAGTGCTCGCGCTGGCGCTCGCGCTCGCCTGTAGAGACTTCTCCTGACGAGAACGCGCAGCTAGGGGGTCAAAATCTTTTTGGCCCCACACTGAATCTATTTGAGGGCGCTGATTGGCTAAATTGTATGTCACTCATTTATATCTTTAATCAGCAATTGGCTAAACTGCTTCATAGACCCGCCTCTTTTGGGCAAAAACGATTTGGCCCCCCTAGCTGCGCGTTCTGAGACGTGTCGTGCACACAGGCGGAGAGGACGAGCAGGAAAAGCATATATTTTGCGCAGATATCATATTTTACACATATTACTGGGTACATTCCATAGTTCAAAAACACAAATATCGACAATTTGTATAATTTATGATTATTTTTTCTTTTTTGTGTGGCTCAAGGTGGGGCCATGCCCCATTGCCCTCTATTGACCAGCCACTGCACAGGAGAAAAAAGTGCCAATGACCACACCGTTATCGGCAGAGGAAAGCTTGGAGAGGTTGGACAATGTTATCTTGTTGTTAATGCGGAGCCGCTTTCCTCATGTCGCAAAGGCAGGATGGGAACTCTGACAAGGGATCCTGATAGGGAGCCAACACTAATTGAGGGGTGTGCGAACCGCCATTAACAGGCATTAATCAGTGCAGCCATGCGTACATACACGCACCTACACTAAAATGTGATCTTGCACACAACAATGACAAAATGTGTTTGTTGAAAGCATCCTTTCAGTGAACTCGTGCTCTTGGTGTGGCCTTGGGAAAATTGTGCATTACAGGCATTTGTGTAACTCAAGTCTGCTTCTTCTTTTGACAAGGCACTACTTTTTTGACCAAAATTACTGTGTAACAACTATCTGGGCACGTTTCTTTCCCATCGCACTACAAAATGGTTAGTTAGCAGTGTGAGAAAGAGAAACAAGGTAAGGAGCTCTTGTCCTTGGCTGTAACATTTGACTGATCCATACTTAACGAGTAAAGTTAACCGAAATACTTTAAGATTTGCTGCTTTCAACTTAAACATAAGTTTTCTCCCTTCAAAAAAAATAAAAATCCCAGTCATTTTCGGTTAAAACCTTGCACACACGCACTCATAAGAAACATGCGCCCCCCCCAACATGACTTTGCGACATTGACAATAACTGACCAGCGCTGACGTAACTGAGGGGCTCGTGGAGGGGGGCGCTAAACGCATCATATGACTCTAGTCAGAACACTTCTCTGTCAGTTTAATGAAGTGCGACGCATCAGAGAACAAGTCCATTTTAGTCACCACGTTTTTTTCAAAATGTTTGCAGTGAAATAACAGCCAACACATTAATAAGCATATCCTTCTATAACGCGGGGTTATCAAAAGGAGAATATAGCTTGAGTAAACACACCGCCAGGTCACATTAAATCTCTCTATTGAACAAGCTCAAACCATTTTCTCATAATGGAGCTGCCTGCCAAAAATAACCAGCAAGCCGACAGCTCATACGGGGCAAAACGACAACAAGAAGACACATTCAGCCGAGAGCGCAACTGCGCAGCCAACACATGAAAACTCAGCATCACACGGACATCCAGAAATCCTCCATGCTGACTTTTAGGTAACTGGAACTCAACCGGACCCTCACTTTCTCTCTCCGCGGGCTCACAGACTGTACGGGCTTACCTTGTTCGTTTTCCCGCTAATCATATCCTCTGGTTTTCAAGAGCTGCCCCTCATTCTCAGAGGAGACCCTCAATAACATGGCCTGCCACTGCGATAACTTGTTTTCT
Organism: Anarrhichthys ocellatus; assembly: GCF_004355925.1. Taxonomy (NCBI): domain Eukaryota; kingdom Metazoa; phylum Chordata; class Actinopteri; order Perciformes; family Anarhichadidae; genus Anarrhichthys; species Anarrhichthys ocellatus. Next base: position 785,641 of record NW_022280141.1, read on the forward strand.
TTTGCTCCGGTCCAGCCCCTCCGTACAGGGGCTGTTGGGCGGAGCTACACGCGTCTGAAAAAGCATGTGTGGAGGACAATTACTGGGATTTCAAGCCCCCTCCCACCTGATTGACCACTCTCTGGAGGGGAGCGTAAGGATACTGGATCTGGATTGGCTGAATTAAACACTGATATTCCCTGGAAAATAAAACCTCTGGTGTGATTTAAGTTATTACCGGATCATCCCCCTTCATAGTATCTTTTAATTTTTTCACATCATATCACATACCTTTACAGTATTTTTTTTTTATTGAAACTTTATTTATACAGGTGATCACATTAAAACGCCAGGTGTTGTATTCTCAAGAGAGAACTGTGCAACAGCGATACCACACAAAGTTACAGAGAGACAGCAACAAGTGATGAAGTGCCAAAGTGGTAGTAATACATGAATGATATGGCCGAGCAATATTATGGTCATAAGAAGTTCAAAACATACAAATATAAATAACTGTTAACCACAGAATCAACCCCTTTTCCTTCATAACAAGGTCAAAACTGTGGTAGTGGATCTGGGTGTGACTCGGTCATAAAATAGGCCTTAGCATGTAAACAAACATGTATCCAGCTCACACACACACACACACAAATATTGAGGCGTTTTTTAAATTACGGGCCTTGTGTGCACGAGGTGGCTCCGGGGCCTCCTCCTCTCCTCCTACAGTATAACACCACCATTATTACATGTGTAACAGACATGTTGATGTCAACGAATAGTGCATGAACGTAATGCAGTCCGAACGAAAGGTGTCTTAGTCAAGACACTGTAGCTCAGTGGCTCTCTTAATAAATCTTTTTTTTTTTTTTCAAATGACCTCGACCTGATCTACTCTACAATCTGACCCCGTAAAACCCTGCTAACTGATGGTTGGGAGTCCTTGTTCAAAGGTCCCTCCCTCATCTTGGATGCTGTCAGCACCCCTGTTCTCTCACATCATGCCCCCCAACACACACACACACACACACACACACACACACACACACACACACACACAGATGTGCCTTGATCAACATGCTTGGACACTGCTGGGTAGTGACTAGTGTGCTAGTAGCAGCACCAAGTGGTGGAATAAGAGAAAGCACCAGGTGAGGTATGGTCTTGACAGTTTAAACATGCCTTCTCTGTAGCTTGTGAGTGTCGTCGGAAACCTACAAACATCTAATAATGCAGTGATAGATGTTTGAAATTAGCTTGAAAACACTAATAAAGCAACTTTTCTTTTTCTTTTTTAAAGGCAAAACCAGCCTGAGATTGATGATATACATCTTTGCGTCCTTACCAAGCTTTCTGTGCATGCTAACTGCTAACAGCTGTGTTTACACTCCACATACTCCATACTCCATGTGTGTGCGTGGACGTTCATTCCCGTTGAGACTTTTTGTTTGTTAGCCCGCGATATTCCCCAGCTTCAGACTCCCTAATGCACAGAGCATTACTTCTGTCTATTGCCTTGATCCCCAAGTCGCTTCCATATGTGTTGGATCGACGTGCAGGTACAGCACATGTGAAATATGACTGTAAGTCACGACCCCCCCACCATCCCCCTCAAACAACACATGCAGTAATGCAGTCCATTCCTTTCGCTCATAACCCGAGAATTTCCGGCTCATGACAGAAAAAAGGGGAGGGGTTGGGGAGTTTAAATGTTTCTGGAATTCTTTTGCTCCCTTTTCTTTTGGATTGTTACAGGGTGAGGGGAGGGAGATGAAGAGGAGAGCGTTGGAAGAGGGGGCAGGGATGGAATAAGAAGCAAGGTGGTAGAAGCCAAGGTAATGGGGAGGGCCATGGAGGCCACATGAAAAAATACAGAGAGACAGGAAACCGGTACTTGGGATTGGAATGAGTAAAGTGGGGGAGGGTCGTTTTGGAAGAAAGATGGAGATGAGGAAAGAGAGAGGGGGATGCTTTTGCAGAAACACGGAGCGAATCCAGAATCAAGCTTCCTCTGCACTTAGCTAAAAGGCTGAAAGGCCGCGGTCAACGTCACGAAGCAAGGCACTTGGTGTCGGTAATTGCTGGGATACCAGGTGTCTGGAACAGGGAATTTGGGAAGTGGAAGGACTTGGATCACGCATGGAGATAAAGAGGTGGACTGAGTGGGAGACGGGGCGAGTGGAAATGAGGGGAGGAGGAGGCTAGAAAAAAGGGGGGGCCGCGTGGCTCGACGAAGGATCGTGTGGGACAGCGCTACGCCAAACACTGATAAGGTGCGGCTGTTGAAGGAGCGAAAGAGCGAGAAAAGTAGTCGGCGAGACGCTGACGTCACAGTTTGTGCCAATGAGGTCAACAAAAATCCTTTCTGTAGGCCCAAAAGACATTACTCAAAACTGGGGCAAACGTCAAGTCATTTTTGAGTGTAAGAGAAGAAAATATCCCGTGCATAGTTTGCCGCGAGGTGTTGCTTTTAAGGGCGGTGCTGGGATTTGTTGTTTTTTTTCTTCCCCAGACTTTCCGAGAGAGGAAATGGTTTATGTCTTTCTCTTTTCCCTTGATCAGCTTTCATCTGCTCGCCCGCTACACACAACAACAAGCATTCCTTTAAAAATCCTTTTCAATTTGTGGTCCGATCATTGTTTTCAATCTAGTCGGCCACCCGCTGAGTCCGGAGTTTACATAAGAATTCATCTTTTTGTGTGTGTGTGAGAATCGCCTCTATATTTAACCCTAACCGGTCAGTGCTCCTTCCTGTGTTGGGTGTGTGTTTGTAGTGAATGCCTGTGGCTCAAGGCCTCAGTATTGGTCACGGCCAATCTAAACTTTGTTGCTCATGAGAAATTACAAGGAAGCTGGACAAATACACATAAAACCACTGTCACAATGCCAGTTTTCTATGTATTTCTAGAGTCAACAACACAAAAAGAAAACAGAACTAGTGGGATTGCGAAATTTTACTATAGTATTCTCAGTGGTACAAACGGCGTGTTGAAAGAGTAGAATGAACTTAAACTTGTAGATCATTAGCATAATAAATAAGCAACGTTAGAAGCCATAACACTTCCTGTAGAGTTAGGAACAAAAGCAGTATAACTTTACAGAAAAATAAATCAACATATCACCCCTGAACTAGACTAAAGCCACACTTCCACCGCCTGGTACGGCACGACTTGACTTCCTGTTTATTGGTTTTCCATTAGCAAAAATTGTGGATCATAACACCTGGTCTGGTACTTTTTTATAGTGCCACCTCTGTCCCACTGGTCAGAGAGAATCGTATTTGCGAGACACGAGACTTCCCAGCATAGAATCCCGCGCACACTGAGAGGGTACTAATCGCAGTGAAAAAAACTAATTATAGAAAAAGGACCTGGCACCAAAAGTCAGTTGAATCAAGTCGGAGTCGAACCATGCGACGAGAGCAAGACATGAGATTCTACAGCTGCGCTAGCGACTCTGTGAGGCTGTGCTCAGAAACAGCAATGCTTTGCGCTAAATGCTAACGCCAGCATGCTAACGTACTTACAGTGACGACGCTAACCCCCCGAATGTTTAGCATGCACAATACTACGTTAACCGGCTGAGTTTTAGTGTGTTAGCAAGGTAGCACTAGTTAGCACTAAACACATTTCATGGCAATCCATCCAATAGGTATTTCAGTCAAAACCAAAAATGTCAACCTTAAGGTTGCACGAGAGGAAAAGTCTTTGGATCACCAAAGTCATTAGGGCATATCTACTGAATATCATAGCAATCCATCATTTAGTTGATATTTTAGTCTGGACCAAAGTGGTGGATCGGCTGACAATGCTATCTGCTAGCGTGGCTAAAAACACCCTGCCATTCCACAGCAATGGAGGCAGTGCTAGAGTATGTTTTATATTAGAATTCAACTGCCGAGTGATTCCGTTAGTGACTCTTGGACTTGAGCCACACTTGGCCGTGACGTGGGGGAAGATATTCATACTTAACTGTCAATGCCAAAGTGATCTGTTTGTTATAACACACAAAAAAATATTTAAAAACCTGCATCATTCGACACAGATTGGCACTTTATTTTTCAAAGAGAACCATATGAACTATCGTGTCCAACCACCAGAGACTGTTTATTTCAGGAACCCATTTTTAGAAAGTTGTTTATTGATGCTCAGCTACTCTCCGTCAACAGCTGTCCAAGAAGCATTGGACGGTGAGGCAGTGAGGCCTATTCTAAGGGCACAGAATGAAATAAACAAAAAGAAAGAAAATAATATTGCTGACACTGGAGGATGTGTTTGGACCCCACCCTGCAAACTGCAAACATATATACAGCTCTTACGCACAAAAAACATCCCTTTCCCATGTTCCTGATATAACATCATAACATTATGTAATCACACTGAGAGCAGCGTGTGGATCATTTCTGTTGCCAAGTGTTTCCAGCAAGCAACTTGGCATGAGTTATGTGTGTTTATGGCGTATACCCGGACATATAGGAATTTATGTCAAGTCACATTCTGGTGTCACAACTACGATTGTCTGCAACTCCATGGAAAACAACCAAAAGTCATAAAAAAAGAGGTGGAAAAGAACTAGTTAATGAAAACAAAATGAGCATAAATAGATGAGAGGACATCTCCTCCTCTAGGATGATGGGTGGGATCCGACTGGTTCCCACACCCCTGTAGCGGGGTCAGTCACTACGGGATGATGTCGTCCAGAGGGCTCCACATTCCCACGCTGCTCGGCATGTGATATGGAGCCACTGGGACTGTGGTGTGGTGCAACCGAGCATGCACGCACACACACATTTAGAAAAATGCACGCAAACACATTTAGATAATTCACACATCTGGATGCGAAAGCCACAGAGACTCATGTGTCCGTATGTGCTTCCATGTGATGTAAACTGGTAGACCTGAGGTCAAGGATGGCAATGTCCTTTTGGTGGCTAATGGCAATTTTACGATGACTCCGGCCAGCTAGCATGCCTCTGTTTACACAGCGGTAATTCCCCAGCAGATGCCGAAGGCTGCCACAACAGTGCCATTGTGTCTGCACAGATGTGAGCTCAGCTGTGGTCATCCGCATCATCTTGTAAATCAAGGGGTCGAACAAAACACACACACACTCCTTGTAAGGAGATAAACAATCCCTCTTCAAACTTCAGATGTCCCGCACATGTCCATGAGGCATATGTAACGTAAATAACATCGCATTGAACTTTGACATACCCAGTTCTTCACTATTGATTCACACTTAATTTTGGTTCCATAAAAATGTGAAGCATCATTTTGTTTCAAACTGAAATCAACTAAGGCGAAAACAAAATACTCAAACGTGCCTGCTCATCTGCTAACAAGAGGTACGTTGTGAACTGAAGCGTCATTCCTTCACCTTCTGTGAGAATGCCATAAATTGAAACATTTATGGCAGGGGAATTCAAAACATTCACCCCAAACATGTATTCTTGGAGATCTGCATGATTATCAATTGAAATAAAACTTATTTTTCAAAATAAAAAAACGCATTATTGGATATCATTGGATTAACTTCAACACACCAACCTTCAAAATTGTATCAAAAGAGAACTCCACTGATTTAGCATTGGTTGGATTTACAGTTTCACAAAAGTATCAAAATCTATTCAGCAGAGCCAGAGATATAGTCTTTTTTATTCCACGTATTCTTATTCCTTGTCAAAACTTGTTGCACACATTACCCACAATTCAACTAGCTTGCCGAGAGTTTGGTCGCAAATTTGCTATGCTAGTAGCGACTGATGTAGCCTCTAGCTGCTAGCCACGAGCTGCTCCACATCATCACTTTTTTCTTTTCAATTTATCAGATTTCACACGACACAGTCGGCAGAAAAAATGTTGGCATTGGACATTTCTGCAAACAACAGGATAAGTTGATTGTCGACATTTCTGAACCAAAACAGCGTTTCAAAAATACGCTTCAAATCAGCCTCACATCACGCCTGCAAAAATGCACAATGCCACGTGGTTAACCTGAAACGATTGGTTGGGTTTAGGCAACACAACTGCTACGTTGAAGTTAGAAAAAGGATTGTGTTAAAATATAACATAACAAGAGTAAAACTGTAACTACCATAAATAAACAACCGTCCGTAGCGGACTTTCTTAAGTAACGTTGCGTAACAAACATAACAATGTTATGTAAAAAAACATAATGTCGCTGCTTGCATTTGGTTTAACACGGGACATGAACAGCAGTCTCCCGGATCAAAGTCCTGTGTTTGTTTACACCCCGTATCTTTCAATCACAGTTGCTCAGTATACTGCGTCACTTGCTCTGACCGAGTGCAAAACACATGTGCACTACTACTGTCCAACACCTGTAAAGAGATTCATCTATTTTCCCTTAAATGTACCTTTGATCAACAAATAGCACTCTGTGCCATGCGATGTCCAACAGCACTGACTACAAACGCCCAATCACTGTGGACATGTTTATCTAGAATGCCATCACACACTCACGTGAACCCCGCATGCACACTGACCTTCGTCAGCCTCATCCTGCCACTCTCGCTCCTCTCCAGACTCCTTCTTTTCAGGGACGAGCTTCTAACCGCCACCAGTTGTTGTGCCTCGTCCTCCCCGCACCAGTCCGAACTCAGGACGCAACCCATGTAGATGGACGGGGGTCCTGGACTCTGGACCCTTTTTTTCCTCCTCCTCTCTGTCCTCTAAGCAGGCTCCAGCTCTGGGGCAGCTGTTTTTGTCAGCTGGAGTTGGAGGACAGGGAGGTCCGTCCCCCTTTTCCTGGCTCTCGTTCAGCCCCGCTGCAGGGACAGAGGGAAGGGGAAGGATACACGCTCTCGATCACCCACCACCCTTCTCTTTTTCTACACACACTTTGAAAAACACCTCTCTCTCCAACTTCGTCATGCTGCAGTCACATGTGGACTCCTCATTTTTTCTGCCTCCGCCCCCCCTTCTCTCACGGTGCTTTCTTTGTTTCACACACTTAAGCTCCCTACTTTACTTTTTCTCTCTCTTTTTTTGTTGTTATTGTCAGTCGATTGCACTCACTACATCCCCCGGGACGCAGGCGCATGACCCTCGACTCGAGAAAGTCAACGCTCAAGGATCCTGCTTCGCTCTCCTTCTCCTTTTGCGTCTTCGCCCTTTTCTCTCACTCTCCCCCTCCTGTTGCTCCTCTTCCTCTCTCCCAGTCCTCCCATCCCGAGAACACAAGTCTCTCCCCTTTCCTCCTCTTGTTCTTGCTCTCTTGCTCTCTCTCTCTCTCTCTCTCCTCCCTCTCCCACCTCTCCACTAGGGTTGCCTCACTCTTACATATACAATTACCTCTCTGTTCTCACCCCCACCCACCTCTCCTCAGCGGTTTCCTGCCCCCCACTACCCCACCCCCAGACACAGGCAGAGTCTCCTTTTAGCTTGGCGTACACATTGTTGGTATTGTCCAGAAAACCAAGAAAACCAAACAGTGAGGGCAGCTGTTGGGATGCTGGGCAAACCAGTGATTCAGAGCGGGCCGGGCCCTTCGCTGGCCTGAGCCTCCCCATTGTTTACCATGTTGCGAGTGTGAAACAAGCTCTCTTTCACCACAGAATGTGTGCACCTAACATATTACAAAGGATGGTAGAAGTTGTACCAAGGCATGTCAGAGGCATCCTTGTCTTTTGTTTTTGATGATTTCTGCCCGAATAACGGAGAAGGATTTCAAGCACAAAGAGGCCCTGTGGATGTTTAATATTGCTAAAAGTGTAAGAAACATTAGCGTTGCTCAAGTTTCTCCTCCTCGCCGGCCTCTTTGCTGTTGTTTATTTCTTCTCCCTAGAGTGGTTTTTGGCCACTGTGCCAGAGCTCACGAGGCCTGGACGAGTGAGACTGTACCCCTTAAAAGGCAAATTCTTGATGCGGCTCCAAAGGCCCCCCCTTCTTTGTGTTTCTCCTCCTTTCCCCGCTGTGACTCCCTCGTTCCTTTATTTCCCTCTCCTCAGACAGAAAGCAGCAGCGAGGCAGTCTTGTTGTTACAGGCACTTTGCCCCAGACAGGCCTTCCAGGTGTCCTTCCTTTCACTCCCTTCCTATACATTACATTACAGTCATTTATCCAAAGCGTCTTTTATCCAAAGCGACTTACAATTCAGATTCTATCATACCGTAGGCACAGCTACGGGGTTAAGTGTCTTCCTCAAGGACACATCGACATGCGAGTCGTGGAGCCGGGGATCGAACCGCCGATCCTGTGATTGATGGACGGCCCTGCTCTCCACTTAGCCACAGTCACCTATACCCTACCATCAATCCATCCCTCCCTCCTCCCACTCACCCTCTGCCCCAGTCCTGTTTCTCCCAAGGCCCCCCTCCAGTTGACCTCAGCCCCACCTTTTCCTTTGGCCCCCCTCCATGTTTGTCTTTCAGGCAAGGTCTCAGACATGAGCTCAGGCTGCAGACAGCATTTAGCACCCCCCCACTGGTTTTACATGCCATGAAATTAACTCCTTCTCATCAACTCTGGTCAATAATCCTGCTTTTGCATCTGGAAAGTATAGAGAAAGACGGGAGAGCCATTATCTAGGCCTACCTCCAAATAAGATTTGATTAGGAAATATGGTACTAATACTAAGTCTTTTTGGGCAAAGATATGGCTGCATTCCGTTGCAGCATATTTGGCCCCTGTTAGGAGTCTTGGCAGAAACCAGTTTCAATCTGGATCAGTGAAGATTAAGGAGAGTTTTCCAGGAGTTTTAAGGAGGAATGGAGGGAGAGAAAGGATGTCATCTTAGAAGACTATAGAGAGACAAGATAAACCAAGTCCAAATATGGAGAACACAGAGCAGTGTCGCAAGGTAGTGACCATGGGTCACTCTGTGACCCATGGTCACTACCTTGCGCATGGTCACTACCTTGTCACAGTGCACACTAGTTACCAGTCAAGAAGCACACAGTTTATGTAGAACAAGCAAATAATCGCTACTTACTATTTTACCAAAGCTAGAGGGCAACGGACAAATACCAAGATTGCGATGGCCAAAAAGAAAAATGGCAACGAATAAAAAAACTAAACAAACAAGATGGGGATGCTAGAAACCGAGATGGCGATGGCCCAGTTTTTAAGTCCAGGCTTTAAAACTGCATTCCTGTGACTATGCATTTCTTATATACAGTCTATGGTTCTTCTTTGTATACAGACATTTTTACGGGGTGGCAACTGGAATCACTCTCATCAGCTCGTTCTTCTTTCAACGCATTGTCGGATGGGCCCCGATGCATCTGCCTTGCATGCAATCTCTATATTTACGCCCCTGAAACAGGAAGAAAGAGAAGGGATGGTGCAATCTGAAGACACAAAGGAGTACAGAAATAGTTGTGACGATGTTGGGGATGATGCTACCCAGACAGTCTACATATGTCAGAACATCTTTGACTGAAGATCAAGTTGATGACTTCCATCATCTCCGATGACACCTTCCCGAAGTTGTAAAATAGTCGTGTGGTGTGGCCACGTTAACGTCTCTTCATGACAATCAACCCGCTCGCACCATCTATTTGGCCTCTTTGCTGTGTCCAAGCATCTTATTTTGTGGGTCAGTCTTGAACTACACCATAACTTCAGGGTTGGTGTTGGATGTGCACAGCAACAACACTTTTTAGGCCACAGACCAAGGACAGTCATGCCAAGGGTCAAGCTCACATCTCATCAAGCATGAGACCCAAAGGATTTTTTTTAAACAGCACAAACTTAAAAAAACCTAAATATACATTTAAAAAAATCATATAAAATAAACCAACAAATTGCATCAATCAAAGAATTTTCATTCAATGCTCAAATTAACCTTAAAACTTCTGTTTTTAAAATCTTGCATGCTTATAAAATAATCTAGTTTAAAATGTCTCTGTAGTTTATACTGAGAAGATGGTCCAAAAACTGTCAAAGCACTTTCAACAAACAAGGTGTCAGTTTAGGTATGACGTACTCAATTTGTCCGCATGATCGAAGGTTGCAGCTGCTGATAGTTTTAGGAGTCAGAAGAGAACATAGATAAGGAGGCAGTACGTCTAATATGGCCTTATATAGAAAAAGTACCAATGTTCCATCCTGCGGTTGTAAAAAGAGGACAAACCAACCTTGTCATACAAACTGCATTGTTGTGTGCATAGACCTGAATCAAAGACATTTTCAAAGACGATGAACCGGCATGCATATATGATATCAGCATAATCAATTGCTGATAGAATTGTTGCTTGAATTAAATTTTTCTGTTACACCCTCGATATGATGTTTAATACATGAGAGCTGTGTTTTTCTGGTTTTGTCTTGGAGTTGGTCTGCCCTTAGTGGGCAACAATAACTTAATGCAGATTCAACATGTAAAGGATAAAGGTGGTGATATCTATCTTGTAGTCAACAAATCCCACCAAAAGACCAGAACCACTGACCACTGAGTATCCAACGCCTGATATATCTTCTTCCTCTGTGCCGTACAGCTCCACTGATGTCCAAAAGCTATTGAAACACATCAGTGAGCCACAACTTTTACATGCAACTAGTACAACAACTGTGTATTCAAGGAAATTATAAAAGAAGGAAGCGTCATTACGTAACTGTGTAACGTGTCAACATTGGTGCCGAGCATATTGCCAAAATTTTAACACATTTTTTGCACAAAATTTGAGAGTTTTGTGTGCATAGAAAAAGTCTCTTATTTCAACTTGTACAAAATGGGAGCAAAAACAAAGGATGTGCCTTAATGGTTTTGTTCAGTGCATATGAGGGCGGCAAGGTTTTTGCTCATATGCACCAAGGTCAGGGACATTTGTGACTGACGTCAGATTTGACACAGAGCACTCAGCGACTACAAAAGCCGGAAACAGAGTGTTGTGATCTGAAAGGCTTCTGCCTTAGTCAGCACGGAAAATACGAGGGGGAAACTGAAATATAAGAGCTAAGCTAGGCTACAAATTCATCCAAATCCTCTGGCTGATAGGGTCCGCCGCTGCATTCTCTTGTCTCAGAGAATAAAAACCCTCTTCCAGTAAATGTGCACTGTAACTCTCCAGCAGGTTACAGTAGTATTCTGAAGGAGGCTACTGCCTTGTTTAAAAATGTATAAAGCTTTCAGTTAAGCTCAAAACTCTGGTACTCTTTGTCAGTTTGAACATAAAGAAGTTGCTTGGCCCATTGGTCTTTCATCAAGTAAACTTCCAGTGTTCACACGCAGCGCCTGCACCCCCATCTTAAAGACAGTGCTGTCTTCAATGGCTCACGTAAACTGGTTACCCAAGGAGAACCGAATGGCACTAATGTCAGTACGGCATGAAGCATCAGACATCCCAGCAGGTGTGACACGACAGTGTGATCTCTTGGTAAGCGGTATGAATAGCACGCCACTTTTAAGGGCTTTTTAATCACTTCAGCAATTTAACCAACGGGTCTCACTCCGAACTTGTCACATACTTGTCATTGTATACATAAGCCTGGATATGAGTCAGCATTTTTGTACTTCCGGTTCCCTTGTCTCAAATTCAAAGCCAAAGGGTTTTTGGTAAGATGCCCAAAATAAGGTGATTAACACAAGCTTAAGCGATTGGTTTTGTTCTACGATATAAAATACGCCAATAGATACACCTCTGGTGAATTTTAAAGCTTTTACACGTCTTAAAAAAGCGGTTGCTAACAAGTGTCACTCTAACGACACCAGAAAACATCATCACAGCAAAGTCATGTGACCGTAGTGTAGTTTTATTCATAGAGTTAGCTTTTTCTGCTGATTGCATTCACGCTTCAACAATCATAAAAAATCCCGTTCATTGTGTTGTTGTTTTTAGGGTGACTGTGGCTAAGTGGAGAGCAGGGTCCTCCTTCAATAAGAGGATCGGCGGTTCGATCCCCGGCTCCGCTAGTTGCATGGTGATGTGTCCTTGAGCAAGACACTTAACCCCAAAACTACGGTGTGTGAATGAGTTAGTCTGAGCAGGTGGCACTTGGCTGCCATCAGTGTGTGAATGGGTGAATGATGACAAGTAGTGTGAAAGCGCTTTGAAAGACCAGAAAAGCGCTATGCAAGTACAGTCCATTTACCATTTACCGTTTGTAGAGGGAAACAGTGTGATGCTAACTACGTCATCCCTGCAGCACTCTATCGCCTTGGCGTGAAATGACAAATGCAACATTGTTAATACGCTAAATGAATTTCTGTGTTATTCATACATCATTTGGTGAGACCAGGCCGGAAGTGTACAGAGATACTACAAAGTTTACATTATCTGAGGACAATTGCAGCACTTTTGCGTGTTTTTGAACATTGTAGGATGGGCATGCTTTTGCATGCAGATTCTTTTTTTCAACCGATTCTCCGAGGCCTTGTGTGGAGTTTCAGATTCCTGCATTAGCTTAGGATGCGGTGTGAAGATACCCATCACAATGAACTTCATCTTCCTGTCACAATAACAATCCCACAAACTATCCGCGTTCCTCCGAGACAAGAATGTGGCCACTATGCAGGAATCTACATCAATGGACAATTTCTGGGAAACAAATTGTGGATTAAGTCCACAACAAGAAAAGACGGTGGAAATCTTTAAGTGCAGGCAGTCGGTCAATGAAAGAACAACATTTTCCTCTCATCACGCTTTCCAGCACTCGAACAAGGATTCGCCCCAGGAGTTGATACTCTGCTGTCACACCGCCTTTACTGCTGCTTGGTGATTTAACACGTACCGAATATCTCAGTATTGTGGAAATGGAACCACATACTTTCCCTCCACTGCTGCTCAGTGTGGAAACACAGTCCCAAGGAAACATCAAAGATGGAAATTTGTTGTGTGGACTGAGTTCTGCCTGTTTTGTGTTTGTGTGGCCGGTCCTCTCTCCAGGTTCCATCAGTGGCGGGCTGTGCATTTTATACCTGGGCCTTCAGTGCTGTCCTGCAGCTGAAACACCACCTAATAACCTCATGATGGCGCCACGGCTACGGTTATTTGTTTCTAGGGGTGTAACATTGGACGTTAAGATATCCATAGTGACTATAGTGTTGAGCCACGGGACTCACACCATGGATCTGCCTACCTCTGGTGTCGAGCCACGGGACATCACACCGTCAAGCTGCCAGCCTTCCGGTGTCGAGCCACAGGACTCACACCGTGGATCTGCCTGCCCTCCGGTGTCGGACCACGGGCTCCACACCTTCCTGTCTTTATTCTGGCAAATAAAATCAGTTTTACCGTACTCTGTCTCCTGTGGTCTTGCTATTGGGTCCAAACCGTGAACTCCCGTGACACAACCAACAGAAAGGAGCATAATGTGGAGCATGTTTGTGTTTCTATTTAGTGAGCGAGAGTCTGCAGCGGTGCAGTTCTTTTGATTGTTCAGTGTTCTGTGTTGTTTTAATCTGAAACATGGTCATTCTGTTTTGTTTAGCAATACATGTACCATGTAAACTTAAATCACAAGATGTTTTGCTCTCTGTTAAGTATACTTTTCTGATATTTCTCGAAAATGCACGATATTACAATTATTTGAAAGTGTGTTTAAAGTTTTAATTTGCACATTGTTAGACGTACGATGTTAGTACATTTTATATATTTACAAATAGTACAATTCTTGGCAGTGTATTTGCAATGTATTATTATATATATATATAATATATTAAGAATATATTTGAAATTCAATAAAGTGTTTTTAATTACTATCTGGGAAGTTCATTCAGCATTTTGGATACCGGTAATACATTTATAATATTATAATGTATAATAGTATGTAGTGTACAAAGTAATATAGCATAGTAATAAGAAAGTGTGCTTTCTTAGTAATTGGAATAAGCCAAAAGTATAACTTTTGGTATACTATTACCACAATATCAATATATTAATATTGTAATGTTTACATATTTGTAAAACACTAATATATTTCAAATATACTTAAAACACAAAGGTATGTATTTAAGTTAGCTATCGGCATGTACATTAGTACATACACAGTCATATACTTAAATTGTACTTAAAGTATACATTAAGTTGTTCCAATTTAGCACAAAAAATATACTGAATACACTTCAAATTGGGCTTAACTACTATTTAATCACAACTAAAATATATTAAGTACAACATAAGTTGTTCCAAAATAGCACTCTTGAAGTATACTGATGATTAGTAGGGCTTCAAGTATACTAAGATTGAATATACTTAACGTATTTATTGTTCATATGAGGGCAGTCCAAACTGAACCAAAACTGCACATACAGCGTTTAAAGCCCGACCAAGAGGTTCCGTTGAGTAACATCAGATCAGCAGCAGTGAAAAACATCTCTTTTAGAGGATAAAGCCACTGCTCTTTTACATGTCTGATCGTAAAATCAACTGTGGTTATCTGCAGCTCTATGCTGAGAAACGCGGAGTCCATTAGTGCTGGCTTTATTCAATATTCACATTTTTGTTGTGAACATATGCAAATTAGCTCATGACATAATGGCTCGTTGCAAAAAATAAATGATTTCGGCTGAAAGAAAGTCAGTAAAAAAAAAACTCACTTTCAGTCAGTCTCTCTCTCCGTCTGTCTGTCTATCTCTCTGTAGTATATAGATTATGCCTTAGCGCGTGCACTGTTAGGTGAACAATTTTGCGCATGCACGTGAAAAAGCGTGCATGAGTGTATTTATTTCTTTTATTTAAATATAATGATCTGAAAACTTATGAGAGTGAATGAGACTGAAACTTATTTAGCCTACTCCTATGCTGTAGATGCCTTGGATGTCTCCCTTGGATGTCTCCCTTAGACGTGTGAGCAGGGAGGGGAGGGGTCTGAAAACTGAACTTATTTGTGCATACATGTGTTTGTGTGTGTGTGTGTGTGTGTGTGGGTGAATTCATGCCCCCCCCCCTTAGAGGTGTGATCAGGGAGGGGGGGGGAGGGGGTGCTGAAAACTGAAATGGTTTGCGCATACATGAGTTTGTGTGTGTGAGTGTGTGTGTGTGTGTGTCATCTGAACGCATCTACGCATACAAGGTATCGCCATGCCCGACAGGATGGTACGTGAAGGCGGGTATTTGAAAGGCGATGTGTATATAAAGACCACAGAGTCATTCTTCAACCTTTTCGGTGCGTCCTATTTGATTCTGATTGACAGCCGTTCTATCCCCGATCAAGAGGCTATTTTGGAGCGAATCCATCTCATTTCTTCCAACTTGTTGTCTTGCACCGCTATATCCATGGCTCGTGAACAAGTGTGAGTTTTTTATTCTTATTTTAATTATTTCTGTGTGTTTTAAAATCAGGATTGTTTTTAAAGTTTATCATTATCAGATCTCATTCTTGGAGAAATCAGTGATGTTGATACTGAAAACAGGCCTCCAGCTCCAGTGTATGGTAAGTATTTAGTTTTGTGGTTTAAATACTTTTTATTCCATTTTATTTTACGTCTATTTATTTCAAATGTATATACTTGTAGATTCATCAAACGATTTTCAATCGTCTCCGTGACCAAACAGGGCAACAGTGAAAAAACGCCAGAAGAGCTCTTCTATTCCGAAACCCAAGAGATTGAAAACTAGTGAGTAATGAGCCTCGTCTGTAAAGCTCTTTTGTTCTTTTACCACATGAGAATATTCACTTCATGCCCTGTAAATACTTGTAGCTATCAACGCACCCCAGCCCAGGAGATTATCGTTAAAGTTTAAGAGGACTGAAAAACCTGCTGAGGAGCGAAAACCGAAAAAAAACTACAAGGTATGTACTCATTAAAGATGAGTTATTTAATGTGCCCTTGTGTATTTTATATATATATATATAACCAGTGAGTACGACACAGTTTCGCCGCTCGCGGAATTGCCGTTTGATATTGTACAGTTTGCGTTTCAGCAATGTATTGGCGCTGATGATAGGTGTATCGATACCCCTGTGACTGTTGCGCCTGCACAGGCTGGTGCCGATGTAGACAGCCCCCCTGAGCTATATGATTTGTTTCTTAGCCTAGAACAGGGGTGTCCAAACTTTTTTCAGAGGGTCACATTTGATAATGTGAAAATGCCCAAGGGCCAACAGTCCCTGCTGACATTATTTTAAACAATACAAGTAGCCTATACATACATTGTTTTTTAATCATTTCATTTTCAATGACAGCAAATAGCAATGTAACCAAATGTAAGCATTCATGTGTGAACACATCTCAACAACTATTCTGCCTTTCTTTCACATCTTGAAAGTCAGATAACACAAAGAACAAGCCATCTAAAAGCTAATTACATAGAAACCGATCAATGTTCTCACCTCAAGACAATCTTAAATATTGTTTGTTGTATAACTTGTCTCACATTTAAGTTCAACACACATGAAACAGGCTAACGAAATAAATCAAGTTGTCTCTTAGTATGTGATGATAGCTCTTCAGTGTTACGAGCCCGGCAAACATTAGCAAACTCGGTCTTCTTCTCGGGGCAATTATGTTTTCTGCTATTTTCATAACACAGTCTTTGATAAACTCACCTTCCGTAAAAGGTTTGTCATGTTTAGCAGTTAGCATGGCCACTTGGTAGCTTACTTTGATGATGTTTTCATGTGAAAAGGACCGCTGCTGTGTGGCCAAGTTATCTTGGAGTTGCTTCACTTTTCTAGCACGGTCGCTCTCTGATAGCTTGTTGTAGCATTAGCATGTTTGGTCTCGTAGTGTCTCTTTACATTATATTCCTTAAACAAGGCAACAGTCTCATGACTAATTAGGCAGACACAGTTGTTTCGGTTTTCGGTGAAAAAAATATTGCGATCTCCACCTCTCCTGGAAGCGGCGGCCCTCGTTATCGACTTTCCTTTTTTTACTTGCCGTAACATGACAGGTCAAGGGTCAGAGCCAATTTCAAACAGCCAGACAGTTACAGAGTGGTGCTGCCACCATGAGGTAAAAAGAGGAATTGCATGTTGAATTTGTATGATTTATTCATTCCGTTTTGACTGTGCTGGCGGGCCATAAATAATGCATTTTAAGACAGAAGGTGCGGGCCATAAAATCTGACCTCGGGCCGTGATTGGCCTGCGGGCCGGACTTTGGACATGCCTGGCCTAGAAGATACATTGTTACCACAACCATATCTGATTGAATTGTGTGCTTTGAGCGGGATTGACCGTGATGTAGACAGCCCCCCTGAGCTATATGATTTGTTTCTTAGCCTGGGAGATACATTGTTACCAGACACTGTTTTGGCAACACAACCAGAACTGATTGAATTGTGTGCTTTGAGCGGGTTTGACCGTGATGTTACGGAGTCTGTGATACATGAGACTCCACATGAGCAGGGGTCCGCTGTACAACAATCACAATATGTAAATCAGCGGGCCGAGGATCAGGGATGTATGCAATGCAGACAGTACATACAGTTGTTAGGTGAGACATTGGCGGCAGCCGATAGGGACAGACTCCACTTTGCATCTGAGACAGCTAAACGGTTTGCACAATTAGATGCAAAGCTAGATACACTGTTTACCCAGCAGGATACACAGGTTGCTCAGCAGGTTGCGAACCAGGCAGAGGTCAACAGAGACACGGAGCAAAAGCTTGCATTGTTGAGTGAGGCCCATGCTTCTTTCGTTCAGGAGCAGCATGCATATTCAGAACACATGATTAGGACTCTCGAGGATATGGGCCCAGTCCTTGAACGCATTGCATAATTCATAAGTCATTTGTACATTATTTGTGGTGTCTTAAAGTGGGTGGTTATACCTTGGGTGGGGGTATGATAATAGGAGCCATTATGTCTCCGCCCCGAAAATTTTTAAAACTTAGTACAGATGCTAATGATGTTAATAGGAGGGGTGACCGTGTGCTTGTTTGTGACAAAGACACTCCTGTTGCTGACCATGCTTTTTATGACATAGCCCCTACATCTATACACACTCATGGTTCTAACAATGAGGGACAAACCTTGATACAAAGGCTTACTGTACAAGCCCAAAGAATGCGTAGACTGAAGGAAGGCATGCTTGCGGCTGACGAGGCTGAGGATGCTGCTGCTGTTGCATTTGATGATTATGCAGCTGCTGAGAAGGGGTGGGGGAGGCATTTTACAGAACAAGCTTTAGCTTATGTAGACGAGGGGTACAAAGACCTACTTGGTGTTTTATTATGCTGTGATGAAAGTATGGACTTACAGCATACAGATAGTACTCCAATGTTGTATGGGACTCATGAAGCAGTCATGGCTATAGATGATTCCCCTGCTGGCAGTGTTTTAAATGTGGTGCCGCACGGTCCGTCCCTGGCTAGTGATGTACAGACTGTTCTAAATGCAGACGATGCATACAATGTAGACCTGTTTATGGAACAAATTGCACAGGTCCTGCAGAGTAATGATGAGTCGGTGTCTGATGACGACTTGGTACTGATAGTCACTGTAGCACAAAATAGAAGCGGGGGAGGGCTGGGAAATATCCCCTATGATGAGATACTCGCTAAGAAATGTTGTTTTCTATACAACCCCGCACCTCAAGGCGGCCACAATCTGTTTCTCTCTCGCACATTTGAACAACTCCTCTATGATCGAGCATGACAAATTAGAATATGCATCCCTATTGCACAGCTCCGTAGGCTTTGATCACATGCACAGTGTATCATTCGCTGATGTCACCAAATTTGAGAGACATCTGGGGGTGAAAATTATAATATTTCACCACAAGGGCGGCCTTAAACGACTGCAGTGTTTCCAGACACATGACACACCCCACACACACACCGTCTGGTTATACTTGCACAATGACCACTATTACCTGATTGAAAACCAGACAGGGTTTTTCGGTGCAGGCTATACCATTACTGTAAACACCACTGCAGTGTTTGTTTCACAGCGTGCCATACGCACTCAGGCCAGACACAGAAATGTGCCGGTTGTAAACGAATCTGTAAATCCCAACACTGTTTTGACCAACACAAACTTCCAGAAGCTGTCCATGGGCTCATCCCCGGTGATGCTATGAAATACTGTGAGGCATGTGGTAAAACGTACAAGACTGTTAAAAAGACAGACAAATGTGTACTCCCTGTTTGTTCACACTGTGGTGAGCGGGTGTTGGAGAGTGATGAAGCTCATGAGTGTTTTATTCATGTGTCATGAGTGTTTATTTTATTTATGCCCCTGGAGAAAAAAGATATGCACACGAATTACATATTGTTCGATTTTGAGACTCGGTATCATAACGGCAAGCATGAGGCAAATTTGTGTGTGCTATGGACATGGAGGGAAACAAGTTCTGTTTCAATACATTGAACTGTGTGGATGCTTTTGTGAAGCGTTACAGAAAACCCAAACACCATGGGTATACATTCATCGCACATAATGCGTCCGGATTTGACAATTACATCCTGCTGGAGTACTTTGTCAAACAACAGATTACACCTATGGTGACAATGAGGGGAGTCGGGTTATACTGATGTATGACAGAGTACTCCGACAGCGTTGGATTGATTCATTCAGCTTCCTACCCATGCGCTTGTCAAAAACACCTGCAGCTTTGGGGTTTGAGGATCTGGTGAAAGGATATTTTCCCCACAAATTCAACACTAGGGCGAATGAATATTACATAGGTAGTTACCCCTCCCTCTCCTACTACGGGTACAATGAGATGTGTGACAGTGACAAAACCTCCTTCATGAGTTGGTATGACACTGTTCGTGGCGACACCTTTGATTTTCAGACAGAGATCAGACGCTACTGCATCAATGATGTAGAAGTGTTACGCAGAGCATGCACTGTTTATCGCAAGTCTTTTCTGGAGTGCACACAACTTGATCCATTTGCATTCACTACACTGGCATCTACTTGTATGGGCGTGTTCAAAACAATGTTTCTCCCCGCAGACACTGTGGCGCTAACGTATGAACGTTAGCGCCACGTTAGCGATACATTGCTCAGAACAAGGCCTACTCTGATGTCTCAATACAGTGTCTTGAATATGTGGCACACACAGAGAACGTTGAGATCAGACATGCGCTCAATCACGGGGAGCAACTGTTTCCTCCGTTCTATGTCGATGGCATTAACACCGTGGCAGACACATGCTACCAATTTGCCAGGTGCTTTTTCCACGGGTGTGTCAAATGTCACGTGCCGTCTGATTTGAAATCCGGTCACCAAAGTCACCTATGGCCGGCAGTACATAGTGTTCACGGACAAAATATACGCCTTGCAAAATCAATATCGTCTGCGTGTTGTTGTGATGTGGGAGTGTGAGTGGACATCATTAAAGAAATACAGCCAGAGTGTACAGACATTTATGTCTACATACAGAACGCCTTGACCCCAGAAATGCTCTATTTGGCGGTCGTTCAAATGCCATGAAGTTACACCACCAGGTTGGTGATGATGAAAAAGTCAGATACTACGACTTTACAAGTCTGTATCCGACTGTTCAGGCCACAAAGCAGTACCCGGTTGGCCATCCGCAGATTATCTTTAAGGATTTCGATTCTATCGATAATTATTTTAGGTTTGTAAAGTGCACTGTGCTCCCCCCTAAAGGCTTGTACCATCCTGTCCTGCCCTACCGCTGTCACAACAAACTCATGTTCCCTCTGTGCAGCAAGTGTGCTGAAGAGTTGAACCAGTCCAGCGCGTGTACAGAGACAGACAGCTGTCGGGGGTTTGGGTCTCTTTCGAGCTTCAGAAGGCAGTTGAAAAGGGGTATCAGATTGTGTCCATTGATGAAGTGTGGCATTTCCCCAACACAACAGATACTCTGTTTAGGGGTCAAGACATTTCTGAAATGTAAACAGGAGGCCTTGGGCTACCCTGGACATGTCAATACCCCGGCAGATCAGGAGAAATACGTTGCTGACTATTTCGAAAAGGAGGGCATTAAACTTGACCCGAGCAAAATCAAGGTCAACAAGGCGATGAGAAGTTGTAATAAACTTCTCCTAAACTCTTTGTGGGGCCAGTTTAGCATGCGGAGCAATATGCCCTCCTGTGAACTGATCACTGACCCGGACAGATTTATGCAGCTAATGTTTAGCGATGCTATCAATGTGCGGCAGTTGTGTTTTATGTCTGATGAGGTGGCCATGGTGCAATGGCGTTATGCGGATGCCCGTGGTTCACGCATAAAAGATGTAAATGTCTTTATAGGAGCCACGACAACGGCCCATGCTCGTCTGATGCTTTATGACCTGCTAGATACGCTGCAGGAACGCGTGTTGTATTGTGACTCAGACAGCGTTGTCTTCACATCGAGGGCCGGTGACATAATCCCGCCCCTCGGATCGTATCTCGGGGACCTGACAGATGAAATAAACGATGGGGATGTGTGTGGCCTCCCTGAGGAGGATTACATCACAGAGTTTGTGTCGGGGGGTCCAAAGTGTTATGCCTACTACACGAGACACGGCAAAACACAGGTGAAATGCAAGGGCGTCACATTAAACGCAGAAAATGCTTCAGTTGTCACTCCCGAGTCACTGATTAGGCTAGTCCACGCCTTTGTAGCCAATCAGAATACCAATGCACACATGATGACGGTGTCTGACACGATCAAGAGGGATAAAAAGCAGTTCCATCTTAAAAATGAGACAGTTTTTAAGAAAGTCCAGGTTGTGTACAAAAAGCGACGGTTGTTGTCTGATTATACCACCCTCCCCTATGGATACTGATCGGGGATTTGATGTAAGGTTGCAACATCCATTTAGTTTGGTGGTGAGTGGTCCCTCAAACTGTGGAAAGACTTTTTTTGTCAAGGATGTTATTGAAAATGCCTCGAGGGTTATTTCACACCATTTTGATAATGTAGTTTACATTTACTCGTGCTGGCAACCTTTATATAACCAACTCCTTCAAATAAGAGACATCAACTTTGTAGACGGTTTACCCAAGTCTCTGTGTGACGACGTACTGCTACCTCCAGACAAAAACAATCTGCTCATAATAGACGATTTGATGAACGATGCCAGCAATAACATAGAAGTGCAAAATGTTTTTACCAAATATGTGCATCATAGAAATCTCAGCTGTATATATTTAGTACAAAATGTATTCATTCAAGGCAAGGCACGTCGTACTATCAGTTTAAACACAAACTATCACATTTTGTTTAAAAAACCCCGGGATAAATATCAGATTACGCTATTGGCCAGACAGATGTTTCCAGGTAATACTAAATATTTTTTAGAGGCATTTAATGACGCCACCTCCCCCTCCTACAGTTATCTCCTCATAGATTATAAAGCAAAGACCCCTGATTATTTGAGACTCAGAACAGAATTGCTATCAGAGCAACCGGTTGCATATATCCCTAAAAAACAAAAGAGGTCAATGTCGTCCTGAATGCAAAGGAATTTGTCTCTGCTGGAGTTGATATATAAATCGTCGCCGAGCGTACGGAGAGTCATTGTGAGTAATCTACAGCAGCAGCAGCACCAAAACACTGGTTCTATAAGACAAGCGGTGCAAAATGAACTTGATAGAGCCATGACCGATGTATTGAAACTGCCTGATACAGACATGTATGAGAAGGCTAAACAATATGCAGTTATTTTACGGAGATACTTGACTATGGTGAGACAGGGTGAACGTGAAAAGAACATGTTGACCTTGTCACTGGCCCCCGACGAAAGTAGTGGACTCTCAAGGCCCATCGTTTCTCAGGGTGATAATATCGGTAATGATGACGTGGCTCAAAAGGATCTGCTTGTAGGGGATGTTATAAAACACATGCCGAAAAAGAGCAAGAGAAATGCTCAATACATTTTGGATGCCTTAACTCACGCTAAAAAAACGATATCATGGTCTGAACAGGGTGAAATTATCACAGGTAATCACAGGGTCAGAGGTTCGCACCTGTATGACTTGGTGAAAAGTGTCACCTCAGCACATAATGTTTTAGACCGTTCTAGACCTACTGGCTGGAGGATTTTTTTTAAAACATTAGCTGCTTTAAATGTACCGTTATCAGCCATCCCCAACACAACGGTGCGTAGGTCTATTGCCGAATATTAAATAACTGATGATGATGATGGGGTTACACGCTCTGGTGAGAGTCGTTTTACCCCCAGAGTGGACCGATCTCTAGATGCCTCACATGTGTATAGCACCCCACTTAAGACACCAAAATCAAAAAGGAGGAGGGTTGAAACATGGCAGAAATTTTGATGTTTTTTTTTTTGATGTCTTTTTTTTGTCTTTCTGCACCCCCACTGTGACATATTGAATGTATTTAATATTTTGTTTTTCCTCTCTAGCCTCGGATGTATAAAGTTTGTTGTTGTTGTTGTTGTGTGTGCTCCCTGAAACATGTGAATACAAATGTTTTTTTTCTTTACTGATGATGATGATGATGATGGTGATAATGATGGTGTATTCCCTGCAAACATGAATAAATGATTTTCTTTGCTGATAAAATTGTCTTTTATATATTTTTTTTATTTTTCAAAAGTTATCCTTGTTACAGCACATTTGATCATTAGCTTACACATTGTACACAGGTAAAATGATCACCGCAGCACACCGCAGGTTGTACTTTGTTAACAAAACGGGTAACCAGTGCATCATTATTAACAGGGTTATTTCCATACAGGTCTAGCACCCGTGAATAAGACATTCCTTTCTGTATATGACATAGAAAAAACACAGTGTTGCCCACATGTTGTAGCAAAATTATTCTGAACCTGTTTTCTAGAATAAGATACATCAGTACAGTTATTCTTGAGGAAAATACCCATTGCCTCTGGAAACATGACACTCTCTGGAGGGTTCCCATAACTGTCAAAGAAATAGCCATGCCTGTGTTTTGTAATATAGACCAACCAATGCTCCCCCGGCATGTTAGAAGGATGCGTGTTTACAATCACCATTGACGGGTATTTACGCTCAGGGGATTTTGGGAGCTGATCGCTTGCTAGTACCCCCATAAAGTCTGTACCATTAATAATTCACTTTCTAATAACACTAGTCAATTCTATGGTAGTGTCTTAGTAGTAATCCAATAACACTTGGCGTCAGTTTGATATCTCAATAACTGAGTCAAAAACAGCATAGCATATGAGATTAACTGTGCGTGGTAGAGGTACTCCAAACGCACATTCCCCGTTTTAATTAGCGAAACATTCCCTGAGCACCCGTCATCGGGCTCCAGATTAAAACAGAATAGTGTGTAGCCGACACCAAAATCACTACGAGTCACAGCCAGCGATCTGTCTTTTAAATGACGACCTGTTGCTTGGATCATCTGGTAATATTCCCTCGCATAGTGACCTCTCTGGAAGTTTGGTTGAAAAGGTTTCGCGGGGTAGGAATAGCCATCGGCATGTATACTCATGAACTCTGTGTCATAGTGTCCAAAATGAAAGGGATTACGTGCATAGCTCCCTGTGTAACCCTCGTTGTCGACAAAACCTATTATAATGAATTTAGGGACCTGTCCTATGTAGAGGTTTTCCTGCTTGCAAACTCTTGTCCCAGCCGGGATCCAGAATGTTTTCAAAGCAACTCTGTCGATAGCATCTTTAGCATTCGTATGCTGTAAAGCCCTGCTGTGAGCCAGTCTGACTGAAGGTGCAACAGCCACTTTTTTCACAAATATGCTAGCTGACACAATCTTAACAGTGTATTCATCAGCTATCGCTGTCATCACAGATAATTCATCTTTTGAGCGCATACATTTCAGAGAAATATCAACACCATTGAGTAATAGTTTTTCTTGAAAAAACTTTGAACACAAGTTGTGTTCAAAGACTAACAAGTCCCATCTATTGTTTTTTGTTTTGCATTCTGATGCTGCTGCCTACATCTCCTAATGTGAAAATCCAAGTACAGTAACGTCATGAACCATTGCTTCTATTCCTGACTGCAGAACTATGCTGTATGGAAAGAGCACCACCATGTGGCAGAAAGTTGTCTCTACATACTTCACACAGCAGCACTGCACTGCAATCCTTGACATACTTAGACACCAGGCCTAATGGCAGAGTTTTAACTTATCTCATTGGCTTTGAGAGACAGCTGTGATGTATGAAACAAACTCAGATGATGGAAACACGCTTCCTTCTGTAACAGGCCACCAACATAAATGACCAAGTAGCAGACGGACTGAACAGCTGATCAGCCTGACAGTCATGCGACGTTGTTGCGCAAACAAATACATCAAATCTTTTTGTGTATATGTTAGTCATAACAAATGAAAACAACACGTCTACTATGAAATGCATCTCAGGTTTCTGGAGTCATACAATGGTCATGGTGACCATTTAATCCCAATGATTTTTCCAAAACTATTTTGTAATCTATCCACATCGCCCAGGCAACAACCTCCAGTTCTGAAAAGTGAAGTGCCTTAAACTTGCATTCTCTCCACTGACCATCGGAGGAGGGGGGGCGACTCCTCCGCTTGCAAAAAGAAGTCGGATTGTATAGAAGTCTATGATAAAAATGACTCTACTTCTCACTTGATTTATTCCCTCAGTAAACATTGTAAACATGAGTTTATGGTCTCAATCTCTAGTTTCAAGTCTTCTTCAATACAGCATGATGTTCATTTAGTAAATTATGATCCATTTAGAGTCAAACAGACCATAAAGCAGAGTATGCTTTAGAGCGGGGCTACCTTGTGATGGATAGGTCCCTACCTATGATTGGTCCAGCCCCTAAATAAGCTGCTATAGGCCTAGACTGCCGGGGGACTTCCTAGGATAAACTGAGATCCTCTCTCCTCTTCTCGCTCTCCTTCTGTATCAATTCATGTCCCATTAATGCACATTACTAACTTTGCTTCTTCCCGGAGTCTTTGTGAGACTGCTGAGCATATACTGTAACAGTGGCATCTTGTGGTCAAACTCAATAAAAAGACAAACCCTCCACGTTCTTCCACTCAAACATTACCAGGGAGCAGTGCAGGCCAAGAAATCAGAAGGGTCACTCTTCTCCTGCTTTCAATTTAAGTTTCATTTCTCTGAATCTCTGCTCTCAGTTTACTGCCGTCACTGCATGAGTTTCATTTTTCCACCGTGACTATAATCGTCCAAGGATTTTTTTGTGTCTGAAATACATGTAGCTGAACTATCCAATGGGCTCTGGGCTTTGCACTTGAGGGGAGGATCAGTGAATGGGAGAGAACAAGTCATATATTAGTTGTCTAAAATAGATTCCATAGAATCAAATTTTACTTTTCCCACTTAGAGGCAAACCTTAGGACAGACCTTTTATGATGTATTTGGTGTAGTGTGAAACAATATACGGGTCAATTGTTGGGTGTCTATGTTATCAAATGACACAAAAATGCTCAGATTCTTATTTATATAGGAAAAAAGAACATTTCAATGTTGTGTGGCTTGAAAGTAGCATGTGCACATGTCACCTCAGTCCACTGTCCCCTCAGTCATGACTGAAGGGACAGTGGACTGAGGTGACACCAGCTGCTGAGTCAACGTGTCACAGGGTTGTCATGTTCATCTCCTTTCACTGCCACATACACGTATAATGACAAATAAGTATAATGACAAATAAGTCAACATTGGGTGAGAATAACAATGAAAAGGGTGTTTCTTAAGTACACATGTGTGACACATAACTCATCGTTGACTTCTGGTTTTACACGGGACACAAACTCGCTCTTTATACTATCACCTGTCGGGCTCACGATTACAGAGATTACTTATACAATTGATTACATGAGTTATAAACAAATTATGGTGCATTACTTTTCATAGGTAAAGCTGCAAACTGTATGAGAACAGCCTGGTCTGAATAGGGAAGTCTACAAAAGTGTGTTTATAGGGGCCATATAATCTGTGTGAGCATGAGGGTGAACCCGAGAGAAGATGCCGCCCACAGAGAGAGAGAGAGAGAGAGAGAGAGAGAGAGAGAGAGAGAGAGAGA